>NC_032025.1:2398426-2594590 GCF_001865875.1 Lupinus angustifolius
TATATATATTTTAATGGACCTTGAATTTATATGGTATCTTAATTTAATTTTACATCAGCTATAATAATATAATACAATAATCACTATATTAATAAAATATTAGAAACATGCATATATATATATATATATGGAATTTAATAATTATAAAAGTAAAATTTAGCTTATAACTGGATGATTATTTTTATAGAAAAAACTAAAAACAATTGGGAGCCCATTAACTTTGGGTTCTCTGTAACGGACTTTGTAACACTTGCATAAGGGCTAACCCTCTTTCTATCTTAAAAGGGTTAAAACCTGCAGAGATAGTAGCCGCCTCTAAGTAACACATTGATAGATAAAACATGGTAATGATTCCATTTGCTCTTTCAATATTTGAAGTTTTTTTTATTGAAGGTTGGAAGAAAAATTAGCATTTTCATGATTTGTCTACCCACCTAGGAAGTAACATTAGCTATCATATATGAACTTAAAGTGGTAGAACATATGTCTCACATCCCCATTTTTTTGTTATGCAATTTTCTAGAGTTGTTACTATATTTTTTGTAATAACAAATATAAAAAATCTTTTGCACCAATAAATTTTGGGCTTTGGATTTTAATATCTAAATTTGGAAGTTCATTATAGAATATGAAAGGTAATAGTATCATATCCGTCCATTCTAAACAAGACTCTTACTAACTAACATAGATTATTTTATACCTTAAAGTTTGTTTAGTTATTTAATTATTGAAAAATGACAAGTTATTTGTTTTTGTTGTTGTGCTTAATAAGTTGAAATAGTTGAAATATTGCTACTACGTATCTATTAAGCAATATGAATCAAGGTTAGTAGTTCTTTAATAAAAAAGCAAAGTATGTGTTAGTTTAGTTTATTTTATTTCTTAATAATGATTAATTTTAACTTCTAATCACTACTTAAATAAGAAGTTGTAATTAATTATTCAGCAACATTCAAATTGTGAAATGCAATCCTTATATAATAAGGCATCATATCTTAAAATTGTGATTTATAACCATGGTCCATATGCAATTTAAAAATCCATGTTAGATTTAATTTTATAGTAATCCTATTTCTAAATCATTACTCATTCATTTTTCTTTGTTGAGAAGAGACACGTGTTGCCTCATTGTTTCTGTCAAGTGTCCACATTAGAAGTAAGGATCTCTCCATTAATGGAGTGTATATTTTTCACTTGTTTTTAATGACAAAAATATGATTTTATTATAATCAAAACAATATCTGTGTAATTGAAAATTGCATTTATCCTTACTTTTTGAATCACTTACCTCTCCATTAATGTTGAGGACCCTAACTCCCACATTAGTATCATTATTTTTTGAGATCACATGTTCCAAAATTTGCTGTCTCATTGTGTACCAATCTTATTAGAAAATGACAAATAGTTAAGAAAAAAATCATAAAATAGAAAACAATTTTTTTGATTACTTATTGTAATATAATTGACTTGAAACATGAAAACATAATTTTTTTGAAACATGTGATACTTATTCCTCAAATTTATGATTATCTTTCTAAGCAATTAATAATGATGTTATCATTATTTAATATAAAAAACAAAAAAAGTAGGAAGTGAAATATATACCTAGTATGTGTACGATACAAATTTACCTACGATAATCGTGGGAGACCATGAGCACGTACAGAATGCTTTTGACCAATATTTTGCATGACTGTCTAGGCACAAAATTAGTACTTTCTGCTGTGTTTACAGTGTGTTTCTTTTTTATGGTTTTTTTTTCTTTCAATGAGTAATATTTATAGCAAAGAAATAATAATCTCCTACAGTTTTATTAGGAAAAAAATCTTATCAACGTTGACTTTGTCAACACTTTATTAGGGATAATAATCTCAACAATAATGACTTTATTTTACCTTATTGAGGATAAAAATTCCAACATTTTGTTATTTTTCGTTCTTTTATATTTTATTTTTTTAAATTTCAGAAGGTATATCCCCGTTAATTTTTATTCATTATTCTTTTACTTTTGTACAGAAAACAAATGAGTTTATAGGAAACTCTTATTTTTTACTATTTATTTTATTTTCGAAATTAATTATTTTGATGTTAAAAAAGTTTTAGACTTTTATGGGTTAGATAAAAATGAGTATTGACAATATAACCTTACCCGTTATATCATTTAATCATTACTACATTTTTTATTTTTTTAATAAAAAATAGAATTAAGAGAAAAATTGATAACATCGATCTTGAAATATCATCAATCTTAAACCCAATAAGTGAATACATTAAAATAATTTTAATTTTTTATTATTTAAGCTTGATTACTTTAATAATGACTTTTTATTTAATTATATAAATTTTATTATTTATATAAAAATTAAATCTAATAAATTAATTATTATTTGATAAAAATATTTATTATTCTTTATAAAAACCAATAGTTAATAAATTTATTATTATTTAATGATATATAAATAATAATTTAATTATTATTTAATTTTGAAATATCATGTAACAGTCAATAGTAAGGGTATATGAATGACTCGAAATTTTAATAAACTAATTTTGTCTTGCTCTAGTTTAAACTTATTGAGAATTTATATTTCTACTTTGAACCTCATTTATAGTATATCTCTAATTTATGTATATTCTATTTTTAAAAATCTATATAAATTATTTATATTAATATTTATATAATTATAACATTAATGGTGTGAATTTTCTCACTAAAAAAAGACTACTAGTTCCTAAAATTAAGTCTTATATTTAATGTTAAATATACTCATTATCATAATTTCGAGTTTTAATTTAAAATGATAAAAGCATATAGTCCAACCCATCATAATAATCTCATGATGAGGGTGATTAGGAGAGAAATTGGAGACCAAAAGCTCATGAAATATTGATATGTTATCTGGCAGGAGTCAATCACAATGAATAAAAAACATAAAAAATATATAAAATAAAAAATATTTAATTATTTTTAATTAATATTAATGTTTTCATTAATGTGAGATAAACTTTTAGATATGTTTTAAAACATCAAATCCTTATTTAAAGCACACATACATGGTGTCAACAATTGATAAATTATTATATAATAATTACGAGTGAATAGTCTTACATATATTCACATCATTTATTGTATAAGTATACAAATAAATATTTACAATTAATAATGTGAGTATAATTGAAATCTTAATCCCAATCAGAAAATATTCTTGCCTCTAGTCAAATACTTCCTAAAATAGAGATACTCTCCGTGGACTCAAATCTTAAAACAGAAGGAAAAAATTGACATTCTAAGTTTTAATTTTTTTTAATAAAATAATACTCAAAAAATTCCAACTCTTTTCCACCTCATATTTCATGCATTCTAATGGTATAAGATTTGATATCCTATTGTGTACCAATCTTATCAAAAAATATTAATTAGATAAAAAAAATATAAAAGTAAAAGAATAAATTTTTCATTACTTATTAAAATGTGATTAACTCAGATAATAGAAATATAAATTTTTTAGGACATGTCATCACATTCTAGTTGACTTGCAGTGCAAGCCACTGTAATCTATTGTTGGGTACCAAAATGCGAAGCTTCCACGACTGTATCATAAGATGAATCTTCCCTTTATTTTGTTCAAACACATTCCCTATCTAAACCTTTGGATAAGCATGCAGACATTCGATATCATTTTGTATTTGCTGTTTTTAGGTAATTCTCTCTTCTAGTTTTATAGTATTAACAACTTAGGGTTCATGGCTACTGCTAGAGCTGCAAGACACACTTATCCAATAGATTGGGCTGTCTCCAATAGTACCTTGCTTTCAGTAGGATAGTGAAACAGTTTCTCATTCTCTGTCTCAAATCTATCATATATTAATATGTGAATAAAATAAAATTTTTAAAACAATAAATAATCAAATGTAACATTCTAATTGGCTTGGGACATAGAGTAAAACACGATTTGGGCACGTAATCTCCTTTTCCTTTTAATCCTACGGGTCAAATAATATATTGCCATATAATTAAAAAAACTTTTAAAAACATAAAATAATATTTTTATTTACCCATTTAAAATATCTTCGAAACAACTTATCTCTCTCCTCTTGTGAACAGCTGGGACTAAAAAATTAAAGTCAACACACTCACCCATATATAGACAACAATCATAGGAGAGATATGTTTTGGTGGATGTTTGAGAAATATATAAGTTTTTTAATTATTTAATTTAATAATAATAATTAAATATTTTTAATCTTATGTGTCAACATTTCTATTGAGTATGTATAAAAAAAACATCTCTATCTAATAGGGGAGAGATATGCACTCAAACAATTAATATAAGCTATTAAATCACTCAATTGAGTGTCTCCAAATAAATAAATATAATAAATATCTAATAATTAGAATTGAAATATAAATCATTCTACATCGCTATCAAATAGCAAAGTGACATGTGTACAAAATACAACTTTAAAGAGATATTTATGTGGCACTTGTGATTAAGAAAATCTTAAATGATAATACTATATAGGTAACTTATGTTTTGTTCAAAATAGCCGATTATTTTCGAGTAGCTAAATGTTTTGAGTATTAAATTCAACACCATGTTCCATGTGAGGCATATGCTGATATGCATGCAGCTTCTCCAAAAGTGCTTCAAAAAGAATTCTACACAACGGTTAGAAATTATCAAAAGCACTAACAATACTACTTAATTAATCCAAAGTCTCTGTAACAAGAAATCCAATAAGAAACGATGGAATAATAATAAATTTCCCCAATTATCTAGAGAAACTTTGGTTACATTTTTTCATATTTTCTTAATGACTCAAAATTAGTTGCTCATAAGACACACTCAGAACTAAACACAAGCCTGGTATTTTCTATTTAATATCTCCATCTCTTTCTCATAATTTTAAATTTTCTAGGGTTTCCTTCCCCCTTCTTATCCATACATTCACTGTTAATTTATCTAAAATAATTCTACTAAGCATGACTTAATAGTGAAAATACTTTGTCAAATGCACACAACAATTTGGGATTGTTTTAATCTTCAAGCTAGTTGATAAATGGTCGAAGATGCACGATTTTAATTAATTCGAGAAGGGGAAGAGAACAACAAACGTTACTGTGTATCGCATTGTTGTCATAGACTGCATTTGCGGTTCTGTTACAGAGAAAACACGAATAAACAATGTCTTTTTATTTACAAACAGAATAAAAGAATATGAACCAAGTTTAACCCAAAAACTCAAAATCAAATTAAGATGAAGCAGGTAAGTACGTCACGTTTGGTCCAAATCTTAATCCCTCTCGAACGTTAGAAGCATCTTGCTACGAGTTGGGGTTATTCCGCGGATGATTTGAGAGAAAGAGCGATGGAAAGAAAAATGAAGATAAACTTGGTTATGTGGAGAAAAGAAAATAGGTTAAATTCCTCTCTCTCCCAAAAAGAAAGTTCGATTCCTGATAACATCATACATTTGTTAAAAGGGCGACCATAAATCCCAAAATATATTAGTTCTTGTTAATAAAGTGGAGAATACTTATAAATTTAATTTCTTTCAAGAAAAAAAGATGATCAAATTATGTTTTTTTCCTACCAACATTACACATTAACTCATAATGCCAAACTTAAATCTACCTATAAATCTAGCAATTTTGTTAGATCATATTGATAAATTTTGTTATCATATTATCATCTTTGTTGGAACATCTTTATTCTCAAATTACACCACTTCTAGAGACTTTAAATTAATGATACAAGGGGATAAGGCAGGGTAACCTTCACTTCATGCATAACTTCACCATTTTTATCCTATATTATGACATCAATCAATAACTCTGAGGACTATAAATCTATAATAATAATTTTTTTAAATGATTTGTTAATACACACAGTTATATAAAACTACGTTAATAATGAACCAAAATTAATCTCATTAAAATAACAACATATATATTGGAGCAATTAGCTTTGAAAGCACTTTATTTGATCCGCTTTTTTCTTTCTTTATTTTATCTTTTACATGAATCGTGATAACTTTCTAGGTATTTGTTCACATGTTATATCTAAGACAGAAAAAGGCCAGAGATTATTTACTAGTTATTCCAGACAGGAAGACATTCAAAGATTTTACTTTTAACGCGTCTTCCAGTCACTTTACAAAGCTTCCTCCGACCAGAAACAACTACATTTAGTTTTGCCTGCAGTTCTATTCAATGAACATAGAAAAGCCATTACTATATAAAGATACTGTAACATATTTCCAAAAAACGCAAGGCCCTTGTTATTAAAAGTTAAACCCAAGTTTCGCACTTTACTCAATTATTTCATAATCTACATGTAGCAATGTCCCATAATTTTTTATACTCATGTTTCAGATCAATCAAACTTTACGAAATAATATTTAAATATTAATTTCTATTTTTATAATTTTTTTAAAAATGAGTGGAGCTTTCTCATTGGCTTAAGACACCAAATGAGACATAAATAATAACATGTGGTCCTATTGAAAGCACCCATTGAACCTACAGAAAGAGATAATTATTTCAAAGCGTCACAATTGATAACATCAAAAGTTGGATCCTACCAATTCTAAGGAGTCAATTAAGAACCTACCAAATCTTAAAGCTTTACATCATCTAAGCTTTTGACGTCTTTTCTAAACTTTAAATGCCATGTGAGAACATGGTTTCCGTGACAGATGTAAAATTTTAAACTTTAAATTGAACTTGTGGTTACTGTTACTTTGCATGCTTATTATAATTGCAATGACAAAGAAAAAATGGGATAATATCTACTAATGTTTAATTCCATGTTCGGTTGTATTTGAATGGTTAAGACATAAAATTAAAAATATTTAAATATAAAAATTGAATAACTTGTTATTTTTTTTACTAATCAAATACAATGTACACTGTAATACATCAACTGTCATCCCTGCTGCTGATAAAGAGGTCACAATTATGATTGTGCTGAAAACATTATATTGTTATAGCAGACCCAAAATTTGAATGCATGGATAAACAAACATTTAAATGATAATTGCATCGTTCACACATTTGAATCATTGAGAAATTATTTTCACGCACAAGTTTAAAGTACATAATTGTTAAATAAAGCTACGTCCAAAAGAGGACAAAAACAAATAGATTTGAAATATCAAAATATGGACATTTTCTAGGTTGGTTGGTAATTGTGCATGTTATGGGGTCCAATGGGGTGCAGCTGGGCTAGAATGAACAGAAACCACCCTAGAGTCAAGTAGTTCCATGATTGGCGAAAAAGTCACACACCTTGGCACTTTATACTGGTTAATTGATGCACCCCTTGAGATAGCGAAGTCCATCAACTCCTCAAAGGTACCATTCTTCACCACTCGAATCTCCAATGGCCCAATAGAATTATCAGCAACTCTTCCTTGTCTATACACCGAGTTCAAAGACTCTTCCATAACCAAGCAGCAATTGTTCAACACTTCATTTGTTGGCTCGTGAGACGAGTCCTTCACCAAAAGCTCCCAGTAAATCACGTAATGCCCTGGGATGGATTTACTATCAGCAAAGCTTGTATACTCCACTACGCTGGTATTGAACTCATGTAATAAAACAGAAGCATTTTCAATAGCTTTTTGAAGTTCCGCTTCGTCGGTCTTGTCTGCATCAATGCTCAACAAAACGTTCTTTCGCCTCACGAACCTGAATTGCGGTGCTGCGTTGTGGAAACCAGTGACTTCAAGAATATCACCCACACGGTAGCGGCATAAACCAGAATAAGTAGTGATAATCAGCTCATAATATTTACCAACTTCGAGGTCAGCTAAGTCAACTAAGCGAGGAGGTGAGTCACGAGAAAGAGTTACAGGAGAAGAATCATCATAGGCCAAGAACTCAAAATAACCCATATTTGGCATAATTGTGTAGGAAACTTCAGAAGGGTCGCAAATAGGTTTAAGGTTAAGTCCAAAATAACACTCAGAAGAAGCGTACATAGTACAAGCCTTAGGTAGGCCACCACTGTAATAATCAATAGTGGGAATATATTGAGACATAGCACCAGTTACAATCACGTCGATATACTTTGTGTTAGGCCAAATCCGAGTGATTATACATTCCCAATTCTCCCCAGAACATTCCTTGCTAATAAATTCCGCTAGTTCTGGTTCAGGCTTGAGGATATTACCCATGCATTCTTTAATGGATGGGTCTGTGATCTTGGGGTTTAGGGTTCCGGTGGAAATGTCATGGGCTAATTCTCTCCAATTAAGTTGAAGAAACCGAATGGATCGCAGAAGCCCAGAGGCGAAAACAGCTCCAACTCTGAGTACTTGGTGGCGCATGATGAGACCACATAGCATCTGTGAGTACATGCTTTGGAAAGAATCGGTGCAGAGAATTGTTTCGTTTGGGCTTGTGTATATATTGTGTGGATCAACTGGCCTATTCTTGAAATGCTCACTCTTGTAATAGCTTGTCAGAACTGGACGTGCCACTAACCCACTTGGAGTCTTTGTCTCTGCCTTAATGAACAGAAAATAGAGACCCTTCCCTTTGTCCAAATTAGGCACATACCTATGTAAATTTAATATATCAAAACTTAGTATGTATTTATTATATCAGCAACATGGGAAGAACACATATTCAAAAGTATGCACAGTTGAAGAGAAACTTTGGTTATACAAAAAAAATAGATTTATAGTATATAACTATATATATATATATATAACCGCTGAAATCAATGCAGGAACAGAAACGTACTGGTTCATTACTGGCATGAGAAGACTGTAGAGTAAGGTACGACGGTCCAGCTCTTGATGAATTGTTGGCATCAATTTTCTTTCACCAGCAGATGTTCCAGAACTGCAGTGTAATTTTCACAGCATGTAAGCATAGTATATAATTTATTAATATAAGATGAAGAATACACAACTTATACTACATATTTATGTTGCGATAAAGAAGAAATATTGATACGTGGATCGGTGGATGTATGGTACCTGGTGAGAAACTCAGAGATAGGGTGAGATGAAAAGATAGGAGAGGTGTCACCATTAGCAATGCGTTGAATATCAGGCTGAAGATCTTCGTAGTTAACAACTGGAATCTTGGTTTTGAAAGTGTCCCGGTCAGTGGCTCCATTAAGTCCAAACCGTTTAAGGTACTCTGTGTCTGCGTTTTGAGTCAGAATCTCAGCTAGGACCCTCTCTTGAACATAGTCAGTGTTTCTGGTTATTTCTTCAATGAATTTTAGAGCCTTTGTGCTTTTCTCATCCCATGATGAAGGAGGAGGTTCAACAGCAACATGGGGTGGAGAAAACTCGGTCTCAGTTTCCATGATGGGGTGTAAGTACTCTAGTCACACTGGGGTCAAAAAAAGAAAAGGCTCAAGCAAGTTAATGACCTTTATAGAACAATGAAAGGAAAAAGAATGGATTTGTGGAATGGGAGTGAAAGGGTGACTGATATTTATAGTGTACAACAAAATTGTGCCATGTCTTAGTTCTACCCGTGGGTAACAAATTACCAAAAATTATTATCTTAGTAATAAAAGTTTAATGTACCAAAAAAATTTACTTATAATACAAATGTATTTTCATTATTAATTTTGACTAATTCGAATTAATTTTAATTTAGGAATGAATCCACAAGATGAAAATTTAATTGAAATTTTTTATCAATAATAATAATATCTTGTATTAATGTGTGACAACTATAATTTTTTGTATTACATTTAGTAGGAAATTAATTTTCTTAAAAGTTATAATTGTCTCTGAATTAAGTGTTACTCATATAAATTAATATAATAAGTTTTTGGTTGTTCTAATGATGTTGTGAGCCCTTATAGAGTATGTACGAACGCATATAACATTTTAATGATTTAATATTCATTCAAGTTTATTTTATTTGTTGTTGTGAACGTCGCAGGGGACATGTGGGCCATTATACACGTAGGGCTGGGCATTGTGGCAGACAGGTAGGGCTAATGTATGACCAGGTCATTACTAAGTTGTCTAAGTTTACTTGTCATGCGGCACATGTTCCAAAAAAAAATGTATGTTGTAATATCCTAAATTAATTATATTATATAAAATAATATAAAAAATTATTTTCTATTTTTACTATTTTTTTAATTAAATGACTACTCTTTAATTATATTGAGATATTATTAGAACACAAATAAAGGGATGTGTGATTTTCATTCACTGCCAATACCTTGTAGTGTTGGCTCACTTTGTTGGTCTCTGAAAGCGATGGGTGCCGGCTGAAACGCAATGTAGCCGATGTAGTTCAGGAAGAGACAGCAATTGGACAAATAAGTTAAGAGGTGTAACTTCTTAATAAATTTTTTTTATTTTAATTAATGAAACTGATGTTACCACTAGTTTTATTATTTTAGTTAAAAATTAGGAAATATTTTATTTTATTTTAATGAGTATGTATACCGAATGATTTTTTACAATTTCCTAAATTCAGTCTTTTTTTTTTTATAGAATCCAAAATCATACTACTAGAATGACTTTGAATTGTCCATCAATAAGAATGACAACATGACAAATCAAGCTAATTTTTTTTACTTTTTCAAACCTTAATCAGAACTTCAAAACCCAAATTAAATGAGGTAGAAAACATTGTTATTATCCCTGAATCTGTAAGGTTTTATGTAACTCGAGTCAAATACATATATATATATATGTCTAATTTTATAATCTACGTATCAATCAGATATGAGGTAGGATATCAGTTATACCAAACCTAAAAGTTGATCTCAGATAAAATTTGAACTCCATTACATCGAATTTCCCCATTAAATTTAGGTTATGTTCGAATGATACCCACGAATTTAGTTTTCATTATTATCCTTATCATTAGACATTACTCTAAGAAAATAATAGACTTTTGATACGCATGGAGTTTATGAATGCTTTGGAAACTCTAAGGTAGAAATAACAAATTTTTTAAATTGGATTAGTTGACATTGAAAATGTGACTTTGAATTGATGACTTTAACAAATTGAGTCATCAAATGAAAATGGATTAGTTGATCTTTTGAAATTTGTTATTTTGGTGACTTTCGCAAATTTAGAATCATTCAATGAAACTAGATTAGTTAATCTTGAAAATTGTGACCTTAGAATTTTTTTTCTCATTCAATGGAAGATGAAAGAAATTATAATTAGGATTTAATAAGTATACATTGATAATATAAGTTTTTTTTTACATTATCAGCAAATCATCTACTATTGATTTATTAATTATCATCGACTCACAAATAAAAGTAATACAAATCAATGGTGAACGATGTGCTGATAGTATAAAAAACTTTACATTATAGGTGTATAGATTTTAAACTCTTATAATTAAATTACAATTTAAAATATTATTCGATCTTTCACTGACTTAACCATACACATTGACCAGTAATAATATAATTATGTATTGACTAATTCAAAATATAAGTCATTTTATCTTAATAAATTGTACATCAATATGATAATTATGATGTTCAACATGATTCGAATACATCTCATTTTCTAAATATATTTTATTAACAAAGACCGATCACATTCAAAATTCAATTACAGATCAAATTATAGAGAATATACAGAATAATTACAATTTTAGTTATATTTGAAATTTGTACTGTATTGCATTATAAATTATATTTTTTAAATGTAATTTTGTTCACACATTTTCTGATACTCATGTTAATTTTTGTTTCTCAATTTTTTGACATATTAATGTATGAATAAAAACATAGAAAAATAAAAATTACTTGCTTTTTATATATTTAAGATTATTTTGGCAATTAGACATCAAAAACCAATTATGGACAAAACTATCCGGACATCATTTTTTATTAGAATTACTTCACTAGTAAAAATTAAAACATAAAGTTACTGAGTAACCATTTATTACTAGGCCTTATACTTTGACAACTATCACTATTATGGCATGTGAGGTGTATAACGAGTAACATTATAAAAAATGTTACATTATAAATTTAAATTCATTAACTACTTCTTTTATTTATGTACATATAAATAAGATATATACACATATAAATTATACACTATAGGATATGTACTATTCGTGTTCAAGGATTGAGTTAAAATGAGAACATATGTGTTATAATTGTAAGAAAATTAATTTCTTATAATACTGAAAAAGGTGACGATGGAAACACTGCAATATTGGTCATATATGAGAACATATGAATTTTGAACAACATTTACTTAGTAAGAGGCGTTTTTCTTTTATGGAAGGATATTTGGAAGGATATTTGGTCATATATGGAAGGATATTTGGTTTGGGCATCGAACTCTTAAGGATATCTTTCTGAGACTTTTCTTGCTTGCTTTAGATAAGGACGCATTGGTAGCTGATTGTGGGGTTTGGACCAATGGTGAGTGGACTTGGAATATTCATTGGAGGAGAAACTTATTTGCGTGGGAGGAAGATGTAGCAAGAAGCCTTTATCGTCTAATCCATAACCACTCTTGCAAACGTGATGTTGGTGATAGATGGAGATGAAACCTTGATAAGTCGGGATGCTATATGGTGAATTCAGCTTACTTGGCTCATTTGAATGCTAGTATGATGGAGCCAGATAATGTTCTTAACTTATGTTGGATAAATTGTGCACCTTCAAAAGTGTGTTGTTTAATGTGGAAAGTTATCAGAGGTAGGGTAGCAACAAAAGTGGAGCTTCATAAGAGAAATATTATGGGGGTGAATGATTTGAAGTGCGATCTGTGTTTGTTGCATGATGAACATTTAGAGCATCTTTTCCTTTCTTGCCCTTTTGTCTCTAATGTGTGGAAATGGTTCTATTCTTACTTCAGATTTATATTACCTTGTCGGGTTCGATTGTGGAATCGCTTAAGACGCATGATTCCCTTTGTAAGATTAGTAAAGGGAAATCGATGTGGAGAATGTTGTGGTTTGTTGTTATTTGGTCGATTTGGAAGTTAAGAAATGATATTATTTTTAGGGGGGACAAAGTTAGTTTTACCCAAATTATGGATTCGATTCAAATTAGACCTTGGTTGTGGATTTCTAAAAATATAGGATCTAAGTTGTACACTTTTGCCCAACGGTGTATTAATTCTTACACTTGTATTGATCTTCTTTGTAAGTTGTAATTGGGTTGGCACCCCTTGTGCCCGATTCTAATATATTTGCTTATAAAAAAAAATTCCAATAACAATATTAGAGTTATTTTTAGTACTACAAATAATATTTTCTCATCTTTTTTGCAAGGAACTAATCTCTTTCGGGATTCGTGACTATCCCTCCCAACAAGTGTTATTCACAATAATCAAACTTTTGATATTGAGGATTCAGTAGAACCTTACACCATTAGACCAACGCCTAAAAATTTAATTATCTATGAGAAATTTCCAATAAATTTCCAGAGTTTTTACTTTATCATTTATTGCATCATTTATGAGTAATGTTTAATAATCATATACTCATCATATAGAAAATGAATAGTAGGAGTCCATATAAATCTTTGGATTTAATATGTATACACTGACAGCGTAAATATTTTTTACACTGTCAGTCAATTATCTAGCATTGATTTATTAAGTCACTGTCTCTTAATCTTTACACTGTCATAGTGCATAAATTTTAAACTCTAAATCTTTACATTCTAACTCTCCATAAATATTATAGTCATTATTTATATATTTTGTATCATAAAGTTGATAACAGTTAGATATCTCATTTGATGACACGTAGTATGTACACGTCTGCATTTACATAATAATAATAATAATAATATTCCGAATCACAGTAGATAGACCAAGTAATTAAGAAAAACAAGCATGGTTTATCTCGCCGGATTCACTACCGTCGTTGGAATCGATCACCGGAGGCCAATTCCGTTGTTATCAATTATACCAAATAGCAACGTTTCGACGCCCTACACGGTCGTATTTATGTATCGGAATTGCAGAAAACATGGCTTCAGCACCGCCTCTGAATCAGTTTGGACAGATTTTCCCGCAGATAACGCTTACGCGGTCTTAGGAGTGTCTGAGAGTAGTTCATTTGCTGAGATCAAAGCTTCTTTTCGCAAATTGGCAAAAGAAACTCACCCTGACCTTGCTGAGTCAAGGAACGATTCCACCGCGTCTCGACGCTTCGTGCAAATCCTTGCCGCTTATGAGGTGCGTGTGAGTCACGCTCAGGTCTATAATTATTGTTTGTTATGATGACGAAGGTGTAGTGGTAACTTTATTTGCGAACAATTTTTATGAGATGGCTTAAAGTTGAATTTGAATGGAGACGAATCGTTAAAATCAACATAGTTTGATTCATAGAAGAACTCTTTAATATTATTGTAAAAACTCAAATTGGATAAGCTGATATAAGCTTAGCTAGTTCAAGTTGCAATTTAGTTGATGTAGGGAGAATGTATAAATGTAGTTTCTGTCAAGTGAATCAATGAGAATATTTATTTCAGCCTTTCGATGTTTTTATTTGGTTTACATCGAATGTTGAATTAACTTAATAATCATTGATACATTGCAGATTCTTTCAGATACTCGAAAGAGAGCCCATTATGACATGTACTTGTTGGCTCAGAAAAAACTTATGCAAAAGCAGAAACATTCGGGGCAGGGGTCGAAATTGCACATATATGAATCACACACTACATTCAAGGAGATGGAAGTTGTGGAATGGTTAGAGTGGTACAGGTTAGCTATAAATGATATTTTGTCAGAGAAGAGGGTGGTGGTTGGAACAGGATATTTTGATGTGCTTGAGAGAGATTTTTATTCAGCTATTCATGCTGCATACTATGGTCCGGACATTGATTCTTTGCCTTTGGAGTTTCTTCCTGACTGCTTTGAAGCCGAGGAAAGGTCCTCGTATGAAACTCCTGAGGTTTTGCACTTGGTTTCAGGCCGCAATCTTTTTGGAATGGTTTGCCTTGTCAATGACATTCCAGTGATATCATCTGCCACTAATGAAAAGTTAACTTTTTCCGGATCCTTCCATTCAGCCCCCTGCCAATCTGTATCGAATAATCACAGGGATGCAGAAAGGCCAGATGATTTTGGAACTCATCAAGCTCACACATCTAAACTTTCAAGTAATGTATCAGATGCATACAGAGATCTAGAGTTGCATGTCTCTGGAAGAGTGGTTGCTACAGCTTCCAGGGTCCTACCTAGATGCTATCCTGATGGGTTGGAGAAAGAAGATGCTGAAGATCACATTCGCGTGTTTCTTAATTCAGACGAAGATCCCAAACATTTCGGCAGTGGCTTTTCGAAAAGTTACTACGCAAATGGTGCAGTTGGAAGCAGCATTCATTTGGGAACCATATCTGGACTTGGGAGCAGTCCAGATGAAGGTTGTTGTTATGTCCATAATAGCAGTGGTGTAAAGACCCATGCGATTATGAAACACAGGACATTGATGGTACGTTATGTTGCTTTTCCATGTGACTATGAAACATATGGACAATGATGCGATTTTTAATTTTACAAAATTATTAAGTATTGATCATTTTCATTTTTCAAAATTTTAATCATGTGAAGAAACTTGGTCTGGGTTTTAGGATCTTGCGAGAATTTAATGCCATGAATGACTTGGTATAGCTAGATGCTTGTAATTATGTTATGTTTATTTAATATAAAATTTTCAGGTGAAGCATATGCACTGGTATCAAGTGGGTGATGAAGTTTCAGTTTGTGAGTGTAGATGCACTAGAGCACGTTTACCACCAAGCAAGTAAACCTCTATTACCTCTCTATAGTCTGATTGATGTTGAAGTTAGCACAACTAATATTTTTTTGTTTGCATCTATCTTGTGTTCATTAATGTATATGGTCTGATGCTGGCTCTGTCATTGTTATAAGTTTTTACAAGAAAATGATTTATTTTATGAACATCATGATCTTTCCTAGTAAGTGAACATATCCTGTTTTGATCTCTTTCCTTCTTAGAACATGCCATGGTCTTATTATGCATACCAATCTTCTCATTTCATGTTTGATGAATTGTTCTACAGTACTGTTAACTTTCAGAAAATTTCTTGAAAGTTTAAAGCAATTTGATCATGTGAAGATAGTTGTCACTTTAAATTATCTGAAAATGGTGTTTCTATGCCTTCTCAGGTGAAAGAGCCAAGAATCATAGGAGTAATGTTGTAGATTTATTGCTCAGAACTAACATTTTTGACTAAAATCTGTTTCTCTTTAACAATAGAAATAAACTTAATTCTGCATTCTCTGGTTTATATGCATTTTTTGTGACATTGCAACATTTTATTTATGAAGATCATCTGCTGCTCTCTCATTACTGCTTGTAATACATTTTAATTATTTCAATCCCTTAATTATACAGATTTTGGCTATTTGAGCCTCGTTGTGGCTTCCATGACATTGGGGGTTGGTATGTTGAAACATATGGCAAAGATAAGAAGGGTCGTACAATACCATCACAGAGGTTCTGGGATGGCTTAGATTATAGGGAGCAAGCTGACAGGTGAGTTAACTACGTAATTGATATTTCTTGTCTACTTTTAAATTTGTGATGAACTACTTAATGGAACCAATCAAAGTTTTTCTTTAAAAATGTATAGATTTTGGAGAAACTTGGCAATGTTCGTAGGAATGAAATTTTGAAATCTGTATTTTGGAATTTTCATTTCATCAGTATTTTTTTCTTGTAAACTTTGAAATAATTTTTACATGCTTTTGAGTTACTAGCATTTTAGCATGGTAAACTGCCCATAGCTGCATTTCATATATATTTTAACATTATTATCTGGTTGGTTCTTTATGGTTAAAGTTGTTCAGAATCATAACATGATATTATGTAGTTAATTTATCTGAAGTCTGTTGACCATTTTGGCTTCCGTCGGTGGGAATAAAATATCTCTCTCCCAACCACAGTTTGTTTCCTTTAGACATTTTGAAGTGGTAGAAGCTAATCAATATTTTAGAGATCATTTCCTAAATACTTGCATATGGACTATACTGAACATCTGAGTTCCACAATCTGCAGAAGACTTCATCCAGCAATGTATATGTTTGCTCTTGCGTATCGGACACTTGATCTTGAATATGCCAAAGTAAGCAAGAAAACATTCAGGAACACTGTCGGAGCTCAAATGTTCAAAATTCTTCACTGGTGCAGGAAACTTGTTTAATAGGTACATCCATTTGGCTTATGACTAAGTCAACAAATTGCTACACTACTCTGGACAGAACAGTTTCTTTACTGATCTCTAGTGATTTAAGAAGATTTCCCTGCCAATTCACAACTAGCCAATGACTCCTAGGAGGTGTGCTCTTCAAGTACTGAAAGGAAAGGCATCGAAGCCTGTTAGTTTTGTTTACTCTGCTACAGAAAGCTCAGTTTTTATCTACCTGGTGCTGGATATGTTGGTCAAACGCCAAACACTGAAGTCACTAGGTCGGTGCCTTATTAATGTTTAAGGAGCCATTATCAAGCCTGAGGTGATATGCTCTTAGATTTTTTACTTCAAAAAAGAATCTGCAGTGCTATTGTCTCAGAATTGGAATGCTCAAACACTGTGAATGCATAATGGGTTCCTATATGAGATTTGAGGGATCCTTGGCACCTGTCATGAAGGCTGAAGCTCTAGCAAGCCATAGGTAGGTTAGAAGTTAAAACCATACCTGACTAAGGCACTTTCCAGATATGCGTATTGCGGTCAGTAGTACCGAAGCCAGTTGTTTCTCTAAGCAAGGAATTTCATCCCCTTACTGTAGTGCTCAGATAGCTGTACAATATCTGTCCAATAGTTATGTATCTAAGCCTGTTTTTATTGTTCAGATTTTTAGTCTGAAGTATTAAATTAGGTACCCAAGCGGTTTTTCTCTGAATTATATGTCTACGCTACTGGTAATATGAAATGTAGTAGTTTAGTACCATTTGATAACGTTTTTGCTTAGTGAGTTAATGTGGTCGTATTTTATCTTCCCTATCTATTTCAGGCTTTGTAGCTTTTGCTTTGAACACCTTAAATGGTTTTCTAACTAAATGCATAAAACTTTGGGGCAGAGTCACTATAAATCATATACTGCTTTAACCATAAAATTCACTACATATGCCTCTTCTGTCCATTACTAGAGCAGATCCTCCCATTTGCAATACTAGTCTCCTTTCTACAAGTAACTTCGTTGCATTAAAAAATTGCAGTGATGTGGTGGAAATAAACTGGAAGATAGTTCAGGCTCTTATATCAAAGTTTTTATTTGTCAATGGTACTTATCACAAGGAATGACCTTGGTAGAAGTCCATCACCAACATAATTTCATTCCTGTATTATAATTCAGTTATTTTATGCGAATTTCATATCATAACTTCTTATCGTTTCCAAATATCAAATTTTATATTCCGTGTTATTTTTTGTCAAACAATTAGTCTTCCTTCAAAATGCAAAAAATAATCATGCTAACCCTTAACATTAATTATATTTTTTACCTCTCATTCTCATGAACTAATCTTTTGGGTACGTCAATAAACCCTACAACCAAGGCCAAGTTGGATAATTTTAATGCTTTATGTTATTATTTTTTCAAGTAAAGAAGATTTTTCTTTATAAATAAAGATGTCTACATTTATAGACACTTAAAAAAAATAAAACAAGAATTAAATATATATTAATTTTATATATTTTTTTATCAATCCGAAATCAGTATCAGTCGTCCTCAGTAAATATTACACAGAACACATTAAATATAATTTAACAAAATAAAAACACTAGAAAAGCCCTTTCCACCTTTCTTCTTCAACAGATCCAAACCGCACCAACGTGCTGTCGCGGCGTCCCACTCCGACTCCACTTCTCTGCTCCTACAAATGAAATAAGACGTTTTCATAAAATAAGCACTACACATAGACTGTGAATTTTGCATTAATCTACCTTCTTGATTAAATTTGATTTTGCACTGAACCATAAACCCATTTTCATTACCTCACACCAAAACCTTCACCACCCATTTAATATCAATTCAAAACTTCATAATCCGATGTCCCTTTTTGCAAAGATTCGTTTTTTCTCATGCTTACACACTTTCAAAACCCCACCCATCTTCTCTCAACAAATGGGTATCGCTTCTGTTGCTGATACCCTTTATACCAATCTGCATAAAAACGACAATGGAAATGTTGAAACTTCCCTCTCCAAGCTTAAGCCTAAATTGGATTCTCAATCTATCGTTCAAGTCCTGAGTAGGTGTTCCCATAAGGAATCTGAATTGGGTGTTAGGTTTTTCATTTGGGCTGGATTTCAACCTGGGTATAGACATAGTGCCTACATGTATAGAAAAGCATGCAACTTGCTCGGGGTTATTCAAAATCCGAAGATTATTCGCAATGTGATTGACTCTTATGAGGCTGAAGGGTGTTTAGTCACTGCCAACATGTTTAGAGAGGTGTTGAAAATGTGTAAAGAAGCTCAGCTTGCTGATGTGGCTTTGTGGTTGTTGAGGAGAATGGATGATTTTAACTTGCAACCCGATACTGTGATGTATAATGTGGTTATAAGGTTGTGTTGCAAGAAGGGTGAGATTGAAATGGCTGAAAAGTTGGTTGAAGATATGGGCCTCGATGGTCTCTTTCCCGATATGATTACATATATGACATTGATTGAGGAATTATGTAATGTGGGTCGAACGGAGAATGCTTACACTCTGCTTAAAGTTATGAGGGTACATGGTTGTACGCCCAATACGGTGGCTTTCTCAGCTGTTTTAGATGGTTTTTGCAGGTCCGGGTCTATGGAAAGAGCTTTGGAGTTGTTGGATGAAATGGAAAAGGAAGGCGGGAATTGTAGTCCAAATGTTGTTACTTATACATCTGTGATTCAAAGTTTTTGTAAGAGAGACCAGTGGACAGAAGCATGTGATATTCTGGATAGAATGAAAGCTTTTGGGTGCCAACCAAACCATGTTACAGTGTTTACCTTGATTGAAAGCCTTTGTGATGAGGGTCTTGTGGAAGAAGCTTATCGGTTGGTTGATAAGTTTGTGGTGGAACATGGTGTTTCATATGGAGATTGCGGCAGTTCACTTGTGATTGCATTGATAAGGATAAAAAGAGCTGAAGAGGCAGAGAAGCTCTTCAGGGAAATGCTTGCTGGTGAGGTAAAACCTACAGCTTTGTCATGTAGCCGTATGTTAAAGGAGCTCTGTATGAAGGACCGAGTACTCGATGGATTCTACTTGCTTGATGCAATAGAGAAAAAGGGATACTTGTCTTCCATTGACTCTGATATTTATTCTACTCTTTTGGTTGGCCTTTGTCAAAGAAGCTATTTGACGGAGTCCACAAAGCTGGCAAGGATAATGCTCAAGAAATCAGTTCCTTTAGGAGCTCCATACCGAGATAGTGATATTGGTTTTCTACGTAAACATGGAGAAAAGGACCTTGTGAACCAATTGACTGGTAAATTCAAGGGACTTTGACGATGAGGATTTTGTTTCTATGATGTAGGTTGATAAGCTTTGTTCTTATTGTTCCTTGAAGGTGACCGGGTAATTTTGTTTTGCCTTTCGAGAACAATATGCTCACATTTGTCTCTTTTGCTTGGTCTATTCTTTGTATTAGAAACATTAGATGCTAGTTATTTTTGATAACTTCTTAAACCCGTCTTCCTTATAAAATTTCGATGTCCCTGAAATTGCAGTGCTTTGATGTAATAAAGATTAAAAGTGAAGAATAAAATGGTTGAATCACAAGTTTTTCGTCTGCCTTTTGTCACTTGTGTTTAAGACTGATTGATACAATGCTGCACTTATGATTCTGTTTAGTTATCTTTTAGCATTTGAATCTGAGAGTTCAACTGGCTATTGAAGCTTTTATGAAATGGACACTAATTCAATTTTATCACCCAATCGGCGGAGGTGACAAATTTTGGTTCAACCTGTTGAGGATGCAAAGTGGTTTTTGGCAGAGTTTTACCTGATACGAGCAAGTTGTTGATAATTTTAAAAATATCAGTATGTTGAGTTCAGAGTTAGGCTGCAAAATGCATCATAAATTCATAATGTTAAAGAAGTTATTAAAAGCCCGTTATAGTTGGCTACATTGTTTTGATTCATATTTTTCTGAAAAGAAAAATGCACCAAAGAAGCACTTTGTGCATTTTTCTTCTAAGGTCAGCTGATTGATCTTCTAATTGCAAGAAAAGACCAAAAATTATATAATTTTCATTTTAAATACACTTTAGCACAATAATCAAAGTGATCCATGATCACTCTATTATAATATGGTACAGTAAGTAGATTATTTTTGAAATTTTGGAAAAATATGAGGACCATTCCTGTAATTTTATTTGTTTCACTTCCACTTGCAATCTGTCTGAGTATTTAGCTGAACTAGATAACATTAAGATCAGTTAAGTGTTAGCTTTATTTGCATGGATTCTAATAATGAAGGTGATGTGGAAAATGCATATGTAATGCGATTGTTAAATATGTGAAGAAACATTGTCTGGGTTTGAGGATCTTGCTAGAAATCAATGCTATGAAATAGTTGGTATATCTAGATGCTTGTAATCATGTAATGTTTATTTATGATAAAATATTCTAGAGAAGATATGCATTGGTATCAAGTATCAACGTTTCAGTTCTAGTTTAGATGCATTAGATCATGTCTACCACGAAGCAAGTAACCCTCAGGCATCTCCCTGTAATCTTATTGATGTTTGAGTTAGCACAACAAATATTTTTCTTCCGACATGACCTAGTGGAATAAAGGCTTAGTCATTATTGTTCGCTTTCATTAATGCACATGCTCTGGTTCTGTGTGCTCTCTTATCGTTTTAGGTTGTTGGAGAAGAGGATTTATTTTATCAACACCATAGCCTCTCCTAAGTAAATAAGTTAACATATCCTGTGCTGATGTCTTTCTTTTTTAGAACATGCTGCGGTCTTATCATGCATACCCAACTTCTCACTCTGTGCTGCGGTCTTATCATGCATACCCAGCTTGTTGAGATAATATTTAGTTAATTGCATTTTATCTTTATCTTTACTAGTTTCCTTAGATAGATGATTATAATCCCCTAAGTTTTGGGATTGATCATTCTTAGTCTGTGTTATACATAGTGTTCAGAATATAACCTTCTATAAATTTATTGTAGAACAACAGATTCTTTACTTATCTTCATCTAGTGATTTTAAAAGATTTCCCTGTCAATTTACAATCACGAGGGGGTGCTCATCAAGTACTGAAAGAAAAAGGCTGAATCTTGATATACCCCAGAATAATACATTTTTGTTACCGCGAGATATATTGACAACTGTGGATTGTTTGATTGGAATGAAATTTGGAATGGGTATGCTTGACGATATGAATTATGTGAAAAATAAACGGATTCGTTCACCAGAAGCCACTCTGAGTTTTGTTTATTTGGTTACAACAAATTCAACTTTTGATCAACCCATAACTTATGCAATCAGAGCTGAGCAAATTCAATTTACCGGAATAATCTGAGCTGAATACATTTATGCAATCTACTTACTTGCTACCATATCTGTATCTATTTAAGCCTGTTTTCTTGTTCTCATTTTTTTATCTCAGTCTTCAATTAGGTAACCATGTTGTCTTTCCCCCTGAATATATATATATATATGCTACTAGTATATGACGTCTAGTACCATATGATAACTAGTATATTTGCTTTTGCTGTGAAACCCTTAGATGTTCTTTTAACTAATAGGATAAATTTTTTGGCCAGAGTCACTACAAATCATGAACTGCTTTAACTAAATTAAATTCATTACACATGCCTCTTTTGTCCTTTACTCGAGCAGATCTTCCCATTTGCAGTACTGGCCTCCTGCTAATACTCGATGAAACCTATCCCTGCAATAGACTGGTCTTCCGTCGGCAGCCTCAGCGGCAGCTGCCGCTAGATCGTCATCAGATATCACGTCTGCAGGCAATTGAAGCAACTCCTCCTTCCTACAAGGCACATAAAAAATTGCAATTACCTGGTTGAAATGATTAGGAAGATGGTGCAAGGATCTTTATGTCTTTCCTTACCTTAGGTTGAACTTTGTGTTAATTTTTGGAGTTTGAGTGGTAGATTTATTTTCTTCTGTGGTAAAGGTGGTTCGAAAAAAGTTCTCCACGGGTGTAGCAAAGATAAATAGCATAACTCCAGTAACAAGTAATGCTCCTGTACCGACAAGAGTTTGCTTCAGAAGTTTAACGACTGGTTTGACCTGGAGACATAGAAATCAAGTTTATCATTTGCTCTTCTAGCCTGCATTAAAAAAAATCAGCATGATGAGTTGATGCAATGTTGTGTTATTTCACAATGCCCGGTACCTTGTAAGAGCCCAGCAATCTATCACGAGCTAGGATCTGCAAAGAAAGCTAAGTTTTCAGTTTATAGTGCCTGAAATGAGAGAAATGAAGCATGTCACTTGTTCCTTTAGTAGTTACTGTTAGGAAATTTTAGCTATATTTATTCCATATCCTATGTACATCTATCCTACCGAATCTCACTAAGTGAGAGCCTCATACATTGAGCCGCCCTTATTCCATATCCTACGTATTCACTAATTTTGAACAGACTGCTTATTGCTTAATGAAGTGGTATCTTCTACAATTTGAAAAGCAACAGTGGCTAACCTATTATTTGTTCACCTTTACCTCTAAATTAAATTTACTCCTTTTCTATTTGTTTACTTTTAGTGAATGAAAAAGGTGCATGTAGAAGAGGCTAACCTCAGGTGGCTTGACCCACATCTGTCCGTCATACCAGCCACTTTCTTCATAAGGAATGACCGCCGATAGAAGTCTATCACCAACATAACTCCACCCCTGCATTGGAATTCACTTATCTTAACTGCACCATGTATTTAAGTGTAAAGGTGCAGACACAGCCACTTTAATCATCAGGTATATTTGGTTTGAATAGTGAGCTATGAATAGATTACATTAAGTTGAAAATTTATTATATTGCACATTGGCAACAACATGCATGGCTACAAAAGGGAGTTCCAACTGAGTTAAACTTGCAAATCTTGACCTGCAAATGCAATTATACAGTTTTGAACTTTTGAATTCATGATGTCTTCTACTGGGACAAATGTGTTTCTAATTTTGTGTCTTACACAATACTTTCTGGCCCCCATAAATGAAATGATTGTAGAACACAGAGAGGATTACAACCCACCAGATAAATCCTCAAGACAAACAAAGAGACAATGAAGAGTGTTCCTGTTCCAGCAGCTAGTGCAAATCTTAGAGGCTCCTGCAAGGTAGTTAACATTAACTCAGGAACAAGGAACTTTGATGTGCCACTTTATAAATGTTTTAATTCGTGTTTGTGTGCAGCTCGCAGATACTAGTTAGTATGCATGCATCAAAATATCTGGTCGATTAACTGATTAGATGTCCCATATTCCCCATAATTATAAAGGGCGGCCTAGTGCACAAGGCTCCCACCTAGTGGGGTTTGGGGAGAGTACATTCGAACTGCTGCTGAATCCACGGGCAGGGAAGAGACAACCTGGCGAACACGCAGCTTACCCTGTAAGCAAAGATACTATTTTCAGGATTTGGACCCATGACCTCGTGGTCACTAAGCAACAACCTTATTGTTGCACCGAGCTCACCCTCTAGATTCCCCATGATTATATGCACATATTTTTTTTTACTTCTTTCTTACTCTAGAAGGATTAAAGCTTGCAGCTGCAATTGGCACTCCAAGAACTATGAACACCGACAACCAGAGGCCTCCAAGGCGAAGGAAGAAAGACCCAGGACCCAGTTCACCCCATGAATACAATATTCCATCCTTCAGAGATGAGTACTCATTCACCTGTTACACAGTGAGAGTGTTGGTGCCAGCATAAATATTTAGAGAAAAAGAATTCATACACTAATATTAACTACAACATGCAGTATCTTTTGATTTCAAAGGTCAAACAAAGAAAACAATTATTGCTATAACTGCATAATTGTTCATACATACCGGTCTCTGCTCAAAAGGGACTTCGATTTCCAACCCAGGATCCCAGCTACGTCCTGAAGACCCACTTGTTTCTCCATCCATTTCATCTTTTATGGCCTTGGCCTTGATGGAAATCCCATGAGAAAATCTTGAAGCTCTTCGTTTATGGATGATCAATGAATCATAGCTGCTGAGTGGTCTAGCTTGATTTGCACTTGGAATCAGAGAGCAGTAGACATTTAATCTCAGCATTTAGTTGTTTAGTTTAAGCTACAGAATTGTGTTTTTGTTTTAAATCCTAGTTCAATTCTTTGGTTGGAAAAGGAGATTGGAGATATTAAAGCTCACTGATAAATAGCAATGGATTTTTTTTTTATTGCATGAGGGTAAGATAGTTTGTTTTGTGACTTAGAGGTCAATAAATTTAAATCATGTAAATAGACCTTTCACTTACGAAAATAATGTTGTATATATCTACTCTTCCCGATTTGCGTCACAGAAAACCTATTATATTTAGGTGGAGGAGAACTATCGGTAATAACAATTGTGGATTTTTCCACGTGGGCTTCTGAGTACCGTTCATGTGATGCGGTTACGGTCCTTAGGAATCAGATTATCCGAACCAAATGTATTTTCTACTTAGATATTTTTGTGGTTTGAGAAAGGCGTGGGGAACTGATGGTTAAGCAACGTGGCTGTTGTTCACTTGCACGCAAATTTCTACTATGTTCCTGTTGCCTGCACGCAGTAGCAACGGGCACGATCAATTAGCAAAGCAACAAAATTCCTATTTTCAACCTCTTTTTGTGTGGCTGAGGAATCCACTTTCAAATATAGCTAGTTCTGTAATGAATCTTAATCTCTCTGTTATTGCTTTGCTTCACAAGTCACAATTGGATTGATACATTGTACAGCCCTATTAGGCTCGTACTTGCTAACCTGGCAAACTGGTCAGTCATTTAGGATATTCATAGTCAGAGTCTAAAAGGTTAGAAAAAATAAATAAAATGAAAAGCTGTGGTTTTTCAATTTTCTAAAAATTATTGTAATACTTTAAAAAACACTGATCTTAGGTTGATTTTGGTGTATATCATATTAATGTAACATCAAAAGAAACTAAATGACCACTTTAGTTCTTATATTTGTGCTTACTAACTCGGGTTAGTACCTCCATCTACCTCCGTTTGAGTTAATTGACATGGACATGTGATCCGTTAAGTGTGTAAATGACATTTCCACGTGAAGAGTGAACAGAATTAAAAAAAAACGGATCCTTCTCTTTCCACAAATACATCTATCTGGGATTGGAGTATTGTTTTATGAAGTTGCCGTCAGTTTTAATTAACAATAATCATTTCATGACAGAAAAGGGGAAACCATAATCATTTCATGACCCAGGGTCTGTAATCACGTTTATGATCAGTGTTCTTAAGCTTTTAATAAAAACTCGGTGCATTTTGATTTTGTTGAATTTATGAACCTCTTATTTTCGACATGAAATTAAAATCACGAGGAACTATCATGTTTCAGGCATTAATATCCTTGGCTATGAGGTAGGACAGGGACATGCTTCTCATTATGATAAATTCAATTCTGCTGAATATTTGCCCACAAAAAAACCAAAGAGTACGTATGAAGTAAAACTCTTACATTCTAATTTCGCAAGTTGTTTTAGAGATGGAATTTGTGGTTAGTTTTGAGGATAGGGTTCATACTAGCACCCACACTGACAGCGTGTTGCTTGTCATTTTGCAAGAAGTTTGATATCCATCTAAGGTTGCTTGACTTGATAAGGTTTGTGTATAAGACGTGAGATTTTTTATGGAGACATCCCTCTGTCTTTTTCTTCTTCCTCGTAATAACATCATTGTCCCATGTTGCAGAGATTGACAATCCCTTGCAGTACTGTAGATGCATATGATGCTTGGATAAAAATATGTTTAAAATACTATATCTGTCAATATATTTATTTATTCAACTTGAATTGCTTACACTAATGTCAAACTCATATTTTACACATCAGTTTTGGTTAATCAGCCAGATGACTTCATTCATAGTGTATTTAAGCAATGTTCCAGAAGGTAGAGAGACCGTGTTTCTATTTTGAGGTAAAAACTAAAAACCAAGTTTGTCACTGCATCTTGATTCTCATACTTCCCGTTTTCTGGTAAAGGTAGTCAGTGCATTATTAATATTCTGCAGAATGGCTATGATTTTGAGTACTGTATTGGTTTAAGGGTAAAGGCCACCCAGGGGGGTGGACTTCTATTCATTTGTTGTTCCCTAATGGTACAATTTTTCTAACCTGCCAACGCAACATTCCTATCCAAACTCAAAAACTTAGATGGATGTCAAATTTTTAAGTGAATGCCCCATCCAAACAATGCTTCCAATGTTTTCATAAAACTCTCTTTGGTCATAGCTAATTAGCAACTTAACATTTTACCGTCAGTCACGTGTTACAGTATACTAGGAAACAAGGTTAGGAATACCCTATAAACCCAACTCGTAACACATCACTAAGCCTAATAATCTAAGATGACTAAAATGGTCAGATTTTATTTTTCACCTTCTGATATTTAGGTGCACTTTTGGAGAAATTGACGCTTGTCACCAAATAAGATTGTGGTAGCAGCTTTGGAAGTTTGTGCGGCTGGTTGTACCTCCATAAGCACCCAAGCAGCTGCATACGCAAGCTACAATATATAAACAGAATTAGAAACCAGCTAGTACTGCAAGGCTTTTTATGGCTACACAAATTAGAAGAAAAATTGGTCTAGAACTCAGAACGAATTAAATTGAAGCTTCCTTTGTTCAGCACTCACTAGAAGTTCAGTGTTGCATTTTCTGAAATTTATTTCCTCTGGTCTGCATTGGCATCATTCAAGTTATTCATCTCTTAACTCCTCATTGCTGTCAACCAAAGAGACCTACATCCACTGCTAACAAAGCCAGCCAAAGGGGTATGCATTCACTGTTTATGCCAGTTGTGATATGGTTGCTTCCCCCATTTCTTCAGACTATGCATGCAACCAGCTGCTAGCAATAAACCAAGCACAGCAAATGCCATTAATGTTGCATTACTAACATTCCGGTAATAGCCACCCTGCAACAACATTTAGGAAGTTAATATGTTTACAACAGCACACAAACCAACTAAACCAAAAGAAACACACAACTAAAAAAATTGAAAATTATTTTTAGACAGAAGTTAAAGCGTCTAGTATATAAAATTGCAAAAAAAACATGCAAAATTATATTGCATATTATATTCCTAGAATTTAACCCTTCCCTTAGAGTCACATGAGCCAGCGATGTCACCCTATATAGCTAACCAACTATAGGGACAAGTTGAGGTCATCAACAAGTTATCACATAATCAAAAAGTTGGTCTATTTTCAAAGTGCCAGCCAGCTTGAATGATCATTTCATAGACGAAAGTCATGTTTGAGACTAGCTGGAAGGCCCAATAAGAGTAAAACCAGCACTTGTTTCTGCTGCTTTAAGAAAGACCGTGGAGGGATAGGAAGAAACAAGAGCAGGGCCACTCTTGAATATCAACTTCTCATGCCACCCTCCACGATTATGGCATTCTAACTTAAAACCTCAAAATATTTATCTTTCATCTAGGGTGAACCTCGACGTAATGGCAAAGTTGTTGCTTAATAACCAAGAAGTCACGAGTTCAAATCCTCGAAAACAACTTCTCTGCTTGTGGCCACAGGAGTAAGGATACGTATATCTACTCTCCTCACACCCCACTAGGTGGGAACCTCGTGCACTGGGCATCCCTTTTATGGTTCAGATCAACTCATGTTAATATTGTTTAACTGGTTAGTTGGTTAATTATATGCTTCCTACAATTTCAGATAACTTAATGAACAAATACACACTTGCACCACAGAAAGCAGAACTGCTGCATTTGCCGGGGCCAAAGAAAGCCCCATCATCCCTCCACGCAACTCATTAGGCACATACCTGCAGACAATGTAATTAGAACTATCAAATCATTTGTTAAGAAAATGAACAACTACAAATCCTGTTAATGAGTTTACATGGTCCTCAATCTGGCAAGTGATGGTATAATGAACCCGACACAAGCATGAAACAAGCAAAATAGTGTCACCAGAACTCCAATTTCCTGTATGTGATAAATTATCAAAGCAGACTCTAGGTTTCAAGCTTGATAATATGACAAAGTATATTTCACTATTTGAGACTTTTTAAAGATGAAAGATAAGTGAACCTGATAGTCATAGGCCACAATAGAGAGGAGAAGAGCTAGTATGATGTATGCATATACTAGGCAATCCTCTGTTCTAAATGATGATGGCCCACTTGTAAGACAAGGAAATGCAGTGCTTCCAAGCATCCTTGAGCCCAGAAAGCAAGGATATATCAATCCTAATTGCACTTCTCGACCATCAGCCTACAACCACATGCATCAAAAATACATGTTAGCATTTTAAGTATATTATTCAATTAAGACCATTTCAAGAATCACCAATACAGATAAGTCTGAAGAAGAAAAGAAAGCCGATAAAATATTCATTGATCCTATACGATTATAGTGTTTTAAGTATTCTCCACATACATTAATATCTCAGCATATCATAAGATGTGCTCTAGAATTTCGATATCATACCACCACTGTAGGTGCCCAGAGGATCCAAAAAATTCCAATGGAGAAGTGAAGGCAAGTTTGTGCCCATGCCAACAGCCATATCCTTTTATCTGTGGATTATAGAATTATCATCAGTATGTTGCTCTCGATGAACTTTTCACTACATTGATTGATAATTGAAAAATGCCTATAGTAGATTCCACCAACTCCTTTCCATGTGTATGTCGAAGAAACTATCAAACCATGTCAGTCTGAACATAGAAAAGGAGTTTAGAATGCATGCATTCATAGATCAGGCATATTACAGCTTGAGAGTGAAACTGAAAAAACAAACTGAAGGCATGGCAAACTATAATTAATAGATTACTAGGATACCAAGTTATTAATCATCAGAAACTTAGAAATTGTGAAAAAAATATCAATACTAGCTTGATATATGCAATCATGAATTCAGAGATATCTTTTCATTCTGTCAATGAAGTCAGATACAAAGTCCAAATTTGATTCAAATGAACCTCTAATGTGTATTTCCACTCTTATTAAATTGTCAGTAGATTCTTATCGCAGTTTATCTTGCAACTAGTAAGGCGAGATATATTGACAACTGTGGATTGTTTGATTGGAATGAAATTTGGAATGGGTATGCTTGACGATATGAATTATGTGAAAAATAAACGGATTCGTTCACCAGAAGCCACTCTGAGTTTTGTTTATTTGGTTACAACAAATTCAACTTTTGATCAACCCATAACTTATGCAATCAGAGCTGAGCAAATTCAATTTACCGGAATAATCTGAGCTGAATACATTTATGCAATCTACTTACTTGCTACCATATCTGTATCTATTTAAGCCTGTTTTCTTGTTCTCATTTTTTTATCTCAGTCTTCAATTAGGTAACCATGTTGTCTTTCCCCCTGAATATATATATATATATGCTACTAGTATATGACGTCTAGTACCATATGATAACTAGTATATTTGCTTTTGCTGTGAAACCCTTAGATGTTCTTTTAACTAATAGGATAAATTTTTTGGCCAGAGTCACTACAAATCATGAACTGCTTTAACTAAATTAAATTCATTACACATGCCTCTTTTGTCCTTTACTCGAGCAGATCTTCCCATTTGCAGTACTGGCCTCCTGCTAATACTCGATGAAACCTATCCCTGCAATAGACTGGTCTTCCGTCGGCAGCCTCAGCGGCAGCTGCCGCTAGATCGTCATCAGATATCACGTCTGCAGGCAATTGAAGCAACTCCTCCTTCCTACAAGGCACATAAAAAATTGCAATTACCTGGTTGAAATGATTAGGAAGATGGTGCAAGGATCTTTATGTCTTTCCTTACCTTAGGTTGAACTTTGTGTTAATTTTTGGAGTTTGAGTGGTAGATTTATTTTCTTCTGTGGTAAAGGTGGTTCGAAAAAAGTTCTCCACGGGTGTAGCAAAGATAAATAGCATAACTCCAGTAACAAGTAATGCTCCTGTACCGACAAGAGTTTGCTTCAGAAGTTTAACGACTGGTTTGACCTGGAGACATAGAAATCAAGTTTATCATTTGCTCTTCTAGCCTGCATTAAAAAAAATCAGCATGATGAGTTGATGCAATGTTGTGTTATTTCACAATGCCCGGTACCTTGTAAGAGCCCAGCAATCTATCACGAGCTAGGATCTGCAAAGAAAGCTAAGTTTTCAGTTTATAGTGCCTGAAATGAGAGAAATGAAGCATGTCACTTGTTCCTTTAGTAGTTACTGTTAGGAAATTTTAGCTATATTTATTCCATATCCTATGTACATCTATCCTACCGAATCTCACTAAGTGAGAGCCTCATACATTGAGCCGCCCTTATTCCATATCCTACGTATTCACTAATTTTGAACAGACTGCTTATTGCTTAATGAAGTGGTATCTTCTACAATTTGAAAAGCAACAGTGGCTAACCTATTATTTGTTCACCTTTACCTCTAAATTAAATTTACTCCTTTTCTATTTGTTTACTTTTAGTGAATGAAAAAGGTGCATGTAGAAGAGGCTAACCTCAGGTGGCTTGACCCACATCTGTCCGTCATACCAGCCACTTTCTTCATAAGGAATGACCGCCGATAGAAGTCTATCACCAACATAACTCCACCCCTGCATTGGAATTCACTTATCTTAACTGCACCATGTATTTAAGTGTAAAGGTGCAGACACAGCCACTTTAATCATCAGGTATATTTGGTTTGAATAGTGAGCTATGAATAGATTACATTAAGTTGAAAATTTATTATATTGCACATTGGCAACAACATGCATGGCTACAAAAGGGAGTTCCAACTGAGTTAAACTTGCAAATCTTGACCTGCAAATGCAATTATACAGTTTTGAACTTTTGAATTCATGATGTCTTCTACTGGGACAAATGTGTTTCTAATTTTGTGTCTTACACAATACTTTCTGGCCCCCATAAATGAAATGATTGTAGAACACAGAGAGGATTACAACCCACCAGATAAATCCTCAAGACAAACAAAGAGACAATGAAGAGTGTTCCTGTTCCAGCAGCTAGTGCAAATCTTAGAGGCTCCTGCAAGGTAGTTAACATTAACTCAGGAACAAGGAACTTTGATGTGCCACTTTATAAATGTTTTAATTCGTGTTTGTGTGCAGCTCGCAGATACTAGTTAGTATGCATGCATCAAAATATCTGGTCGATTAACTGATTAGATGTCCCATATTCCCCATAATTATAAAGGGCGGCCTAGTGCACAAGGCTCCCACCTAGTGGGGTTTGGGGAGAGTACATTCGAACTGCTGCTGAATCCACGGGCAGGGAAGAGACAACCTGGCGAACACGCAGCTTACCCTGTAAGCAAAGATACTATTTTCAGGATTTGGACCCATGACCTCGTGGTCACTAAGCAACAACCTTATTGTTGCACCGAGCTCACCCTCTAGATTCCCCATGATTATATGCACATATTTTTTTTTACTTCTTTCTTACTCTAGAAGGATTAAAGCTTGCAGCTGCAATTGGCACTCCAAGAACTATGAACACCGACAACCAGAGGCCTCCAAGGCGAAGGAAGAAAGACCCAGGACCCAGTTCACCCCATGAATACAATATTCCATCCTTCAGAGATGAGTACTCATTCACCTGTTACACAGTGAGAGTGTTGGTGCCAGCATAAATATTTAGAGAAAAAGAATTCATACACTAATATTAACTACAACATGCAGTATCTTTTGATTTCAAAGGTCAAACAAAGAAAACAATTATTGCTATAACTGCATAATTGTTCATACATACCGGTCTCTGCTCAAAAGGGACTTCGATTTCCAACCCAGGATCCCAGCTACGTCCTGAAGACCCACTTGTTTCTCCATCCATTTCATCTTTTATGGCCTTGGCCTTGATGGAAATCCCATGAGAAAATCTTGAAGCTCTTCGTTTATGGATGATCAATGAATCATAGCTGCTGAGTGGTCTAGCTTGATTTGCACTTGGAATCAGAGAGCAGTAGACATTTAATCTCAGCATTTAGTTGTTTAGTTTAAGCTACAGAATTGTGTTTTTGTTTTAAATCCTAGTTCAATTCTTTGGTTGGAAAAGGAGATTGGAGATATTAAAGCTCACTGATAAATAGCAATGGATTTTTTTTTTATTGCATGAGGGTAAGATAGTTTGTTTTGTGACTTAGAGGTCAATAAATTTAAATCATGTAAATAGACCTTTCACTTACGAAAATAATGTTGTATATATCTACTCTTCCCGATTTGCGTCACAGAAAACCTATTATATTTAGGTGGAGGAGAACTATCGGTAATAACAATTGTGGATTTTTCCACGTGGGCTTCTGAGTACCGTTCATGTGATGCGGTTACGGTCCTTAGGAATCAGATTATCCGAACCAAATGTATTTTCTACTTAGATATTTTTGTGGTTTGAGAAAGGCGTGGGGAACTGATGGTTAAGCAACGTGGCTGTTGTTCACTTGCACGCAAATTTCTACTATGTTCCTGTTGCCTGCACGCAGTAGCAACGGGCACGATCAATTAGCAAAGCAACAAAATTCCTATTTTCAACCTCTTTTTGTGTGGCTGAGGAATCCACTTTCAAATATAGCTAGTTCTGTAATGAATCTTAATCTCTCTGTTATTGCTTTGCTTCACAAGTCACAATTGGATTGATACATTGTACAGCCCTATTAGGCTCGTACTTGCTAACCTGGCAAACTGGTCAGTCATTTAGGATATTCATAGTCAGAGTCTAAAAGGTTAGAAAAAATAAATAAAATGAAAAGCTGTGGTTTTTCAATTTTCTAAAAATTATTGTAATACTTTAAAAAACACTGATCTTAGGTTGATTTTGGTGTATATCATATTAATGTAACATCAAAAGAAACTAAATGACCACTTTAGTTCTTATATTTGTGCTTACTAACTCGGGTTAGTACCTCCATCTACCTCCGTTTGAGTTAATTGACATGGACATGTGATCCGTTAAGTGTGTAAATGACATTTCCACGTGAAGAGTGAACAGAATTAAAAAAAAACGGATCCTTCTCTTTCCACAAATACATCTATCTGGGATTGGAGTATTGTTTTATGAAGTTGCCGTCAGTTTTAATTAACAATAATCATTTCATGACAGAAAAGGGGAAACCATAATCATTTCATGACCCAGGGTCTGTAATCACGTTTATGATCAGTGTTCTTAAGCTTTTAATAAAAACTCGGTGCATTTTGATTTTGTTGAATTTATGAACCTCTTATTTTCGACATGAAATTAAAATCACGAGGAACTATCATGTTTCAGGCATTAATATCCTTGGCTATGAGGTAGGACAGGGACATGCTTCTCATTATGATAAATTCAATTCTGCTGAATATTTGCCCACAAAAAAACCAAAGAGTACGTATGAAGTAAAACTCTTACATTCTAATTTCGCAAGTTGTTTTAGAGATGGAATTTGTGGTTAGTTTTGAGGATAGGGTTCATACTAGCACCCACACTGACAGCGTGTTGCTTGTCATTTTGCAAGAAGTTTGATATCCATCTAAGGTTGCTTGACTTGATAAGGTTTGTGTATAAGACGTGAGATTTTTTATGGAGACATCCCTCTGTCTTTTTCTTCTTCCTCGTAATAACATCATTGTCCCATGTTGCAGAGATTGACAATCCCTTGCAGTACTGTAGATGCATATGATGCTTGGATAAAAATATGTTTAAAATACTATATCTGTCAATATATTTATTTATTCAACTTGAATTGCTTACACTAATGTCAAACTCATATTTTACACATCAGTTTTGGTTAATCAGCCAGATGACTTCATTCATAGTGTATTTAAGCAATGTTCCAGAAGGTAGAGAGACCGTGTTTCTATTTTGAGGTAAAAACTAAAAACCAAGTTTGTCACTGCATCTTGATTCTCATACTTCCCGTTTTCTGGTAAAGGTAGTCAGTGCATTATTAATATTCTGCAGAATGGCTATGATTTTGAGTACTGTATTGGTTTAAGGGTAAAGGCCACCCAGGGGGGTGGACTTCTATTCATTTGTTGTTCCCTAATGGTACAATTTTTCTAACCTGCCAACGCAACATTCCTATCCAAACTCAAAAACTTAGATGGATGTCAAATTTTTAAGTGAATGCCCCATCCAAACAATGCTTCCAATGTTTTCATAAAACTCTCTTTGGTCATAGCTAATTAGCAACTTAACATTTTACCGTCAGTCACGTGTTACAGTATACTAGGAAACAAGGTTAGGAATACCCTATAAACCCAACTCGTAACACATCACTAAGCCTAATAATCTAAGATGACTAAAATGGTCAGATTTTATTTTTCACCTTCTGATATTTAGGTGCACTTTTGGAGAAATTGACGCTTGTCACCAAATAAGATTGTGGTAGCAGCTTTGGAAGTTTGTGCGGCTGGTTGTACCTCCATAAGCACCCAAGCAGCTGCATACGCAAGCTACAATATATAAACAGAATTAGAAACCAGCTAGTACTGCAAGGCTTTTTATGGCTACACAAATTAGAAGAAAAATTGGTCTAGAACTCAGAACGAATTAAATTGAAGCTTCCTTTGTTCAGCACTCACTAGAAGTTCAGTGTTGCATTTTCTGAAATTTATTTCCTCTGGTCTGCATTGGCATCATTCAAGTTATTCATCTCTTAACTCCTCATTGCTGTCAACCAAAGAGACCTACATCCACTGCTAACAAAGCCAGCCAAAGGGGTATGCATTCACTGTTTATGCCAGTTGTGATATGGTTGCTTCCCCCATTTCTTCAGACTATGCATGCAACCAGCTGCTAGCAATAAACCAAGCACAGCAAATGCCATTAATGTTGCATTACTAACATTCCGGTAATAGCCACCCTGCAACAACATTTAGGAAGTTAATATGTTTACAACAGCACACAAACCAACTAAACCAAAAGAAACACACAACTAAAAAAATTGAAAATTATTTTTAGACAGAAGTTAAAGCGTCTAGTATATAAAATTGCAAAAAAAACATGCAAAATTATATTGCATATTATATTCCTAGAATTTAACCCTTCCCTTAGAGTCACATGAGCCAGCGATGTCACCCTATATAGCTAACCAACTATAGGGACAAGTTGAGGTCATCAACAAGTTATCACATAATCAAAAAGTTGGTCTATTTTCAAAGTGCCAGCCAGCTTGAATGATCATTTCATAGACGAAAGTCATGTTTGAGACTAGCTGGAAGGCCCAATAAGAGTAAAACCAGCACTTGTTTCTGCTGCTTTAAGAAAGACCGTGGAGGGATAGGAAGAAACAAGAGCAGGGCCACTCTTGAATATCAACTTCTCATGCCACCCTCCACGATTATGGCATTCTAACTTAAAACCTCAAAATATTTATCTTTCATCTAGGGTGAACCTCGACGTAATGGCAAAGTTGTTGCTTAATAACCAAGAAGTCACGAGTTCAAATCCTCGAAAACAACTTCTCTGCTTGTGGCCACAGGAGTAAGGATACGTATATCTACTCTCCTCACACCCCACTAGGTGGGAACCTCGTGCACTGGGCATCCCTTTTATGGTTCAGATCAACTCATGTTAATATTGTTTAACTGGTTAGTTGGTTAATTATATGCTTCCTACAATTTCAGATAACTTAATGAACAAATACACACTTGCACCACAGAAAGCAGAACTGCTGCATTTGCCGGGGCCAAAGAAAGCCCCATCATCCCTCCACGCAACTCATTAGGCACATACCTGCAGACAATGTAATTAGAACTATCAAATCATTTGTTAAGAAAATGAACAACTACAAATCCTGTTAATGAGTTTACATGGTCCTCAATCTGGCAAGTGATGGTATAATGAACCCGACACAAGCATGAAACAAGCAAAATAGTGTCACCAGAACTCCAATTTCCTGTATGTGATAAATTATCAAAGCAGACTCTAGGTTTCAAGCTTGATAATATGACAAAGTATATTTCACTATTTGAGACTTTTTAAAGATGAAAGATAAGTGAACCTGATAGTCATAGGCCACAATAGAGAGGAGAAGAGCTAGTATGATGTATGCATATACTAGGCAATCCTCTGTTCTAAATGATGATGGCCCACTTGTAAGACAAGGAAATGCAGTGCTTCCAAGCATCCTTGAGCCCAGAAAGCAAGGATATATCAATCCTAATTGCACTTCTCGACCATCAGCCTACAACCACATGCATCAAAAATACATGTTAGCATTTTAAGTATATTATTCAATTAAGACCATTTCAAGAATCACCAATACAGATAAGTCTGAAGAAGAAAAGAAAGCCGATAAAATATTCATTGATCCTATACGATTATAGTGTTTTAAGTATTCTCCACATACATTAATATCTCAGCATATCATAAGATGTGCTCTAGAATTTCGATATCATACCACCACTGTAGGTGCCCAGAGGATCCAAAAAATTCCAATGGAGAAGTGAAGGCAAGTTTGTGCCCATGCCAACAGCCATATCCTTTTATCTGTGGATTATAGAATTATCATCAGTATGTTGCTCTCGATGAACTTTTCACTACATTGATTGATAATTGAAAAATGCCTATAGTAGATTCCACCAACTCCTTTCCATGTGTATGTCGAAGAAACTATCAAACCATGTCAGTCTGAACATAGAAAAGGAGTTTAGAATGCATGCATTCATAGATCAGGCATATTACAGCTTGAGAGTGAAACTGAAAAAACAAACTGAAGGCATGGCAAACTATAATTAATAGATTACTAGGATACCAAGTTATTAATCATCAGAAACTTAGAAATTGTGAAAAAAATATCAATACTAGCTTGATATATGCAATCATGAATTCAGAGATATCTTTTCATTCTGTCAATGAAGTCAGATACAAAGTCCAAATTTGATTCAAATGAACCTCTAATGTGTATTTCCACTCTTATTAAATTGTCAGTAGATTCTTATCGCAGTTTATCTTGCAACTAGTAAGGAATAAATGGTGAACCATTTATTCATGGAATAAATACAAAGATAACACAAAGCAAAGACTGTCACAGAAAGGGAATTAAATACATAGCAACAGTCAAGGCAACTAGAAAAGTAAAAAAGAACAGCAAAAAATAAAGGAAAGTTTGGGTATATCGCTTGAAAAGAAGGAAAGAAAAAGAAAGAAAATCTTGAGTAGTAAGTAGTTCACTTAAATACAAAAATCATGGTACAAGGCCTATTAATAATTTGGAGTAGTTTTTTTTTAAAAAGGTGGCCTAATAGTCACTAAACAATAACCTTACCGTTGCGTCAAGCTTATAAAAAATAAATAAAATAATGTGTAGCTGAAATAAAGGAAAGATAACCAAACAAGAACTAGAACGGTATGCAAACTTACCACCAAAAATATATTCATAGAAGGACAGGATATATTCCTTAAGAGATGATGTTCCTGGAGTTTCTGCCCATCCTTTGGTGACAAAAGTGAAGCATATGGTTGCTAAGAAGATAATTGCAGAGGAAGGAGCAGTGTTTTTCTCTGTGTTATTACCAACCAGCCAATTTGCAAATATTTGGCTGGCAATAAAGCACGCAGACTCAAAGAAAGTCATTAACCAAAATGTGTCATTTAGAGAATCTAGTCGGTGACCATGCTGCAAAAACACAAAAATCCAGTATGACATTAAATTTTACATATTTTAAGTTATCCCCGAGTTCTTCCCAGGCAGCCACATATTCCAATATATAGTGAAGTAAAAAGAAAATGTGGAGCAAGTTATTTGATCTGGAAGAAATAAGCTCCTATTGAGCCACATCCTGTGGCACTGTTGTAAATGTTTAGACTGAAAACATGCCTATGAGGAAATCAAGAAATAATGAAGACACAAAATCCTGATTACCTTTTCATGTTGAGTGACCATCCAAGTCTCAAAACTGAATGAAAATATTGTATTGGCCAGAGAGAGACATATACTAGTCATGAAAATGCTTGGTTGATCTAAAACCCTCTTCCATAAGGCAATGATGAAGTGTAGGATACAAAAGAATAAACAAACTTTCTTGTGACCTCTGTACCAATAGTAAGTAGTAAATTAATTTCACTGCCAAACAACTTTATCTGAAACTTGTGCAAAGTTAAAAAAATGTACATATAATATCTTCAGTATGCAAAGGTTAGCAGTCGTACTTGTGGGATAACCAAAATACTTAACGTGTAACATAGCAAATGACTAAATTGATAGAAATTATTGACAAGTAATACAATTCACAGAAAAATGAGACTAACATCACAATATATAGGTTAAAAGATTGATTATGAGGTCATCTTTAACATTTGGAAATGTACAGGTCTATGAAGAGCGCATTTAAAAAAAACTCTGAATATCATATCAAATATCCACTAAAATCAATAGAAAATACTTCAACAAGTTTTTTTGGATAGGGTAAAATAGTTTCGCAACATAAATGATTGTTTACAGTGTTAGTAATTACATGGAAGGAATCCCATGCTTTACTTTAGATGATACACATTATAACTTAATATAACATAAATCGTTAAACCAACAAATCATATTTAGTACAACAAATATCATAATATGTTGTAATTCCAACATCAAAGGTGCATAAATTGTCACTTCCAATACTAAATATTGAATTACCAGAACTGATTTAATTTAGCTGATCTAAAAATAACAGCATAGAGAAAATAGAGTCTCACATCAAATCTGAAAGCACACCAAGGACAGGAGCAGCAAAGAGAGCCGTTCCATATCCATAACAGAGAGTCATGACCATCGTTTCTCTGCCGATTCCATATGAAGCTAACTCATACTCTCCAAACACTGACCACAGACCTTCCATAACTGAAGGACAATAAAGAGAAGGAAAATGAAATTGTCACTCACAATTTGTCATCTCCGATAATTAATTATTAGAAATGAAAACCGAGTTTCTAGATTTGAATAATTTCACAACAAAAACTACCACATTAATGAATTTCCAGGTAAAGCAACATAGACAAAGATAATTTATAAGTTCAGAAAGCTGATTTTCTTGATGTCACACATTTTCTAGTAAACCAAAGAGTCTTATAATGAATAAGAAGATGAAATCAGCATTCACAATTTCTCGTCACTGATCTGAATGTTGCTAATAATTACAAACAAAACGAGCTTCGGGATTTGGCTAATCTCATAACGAAACTAATGAATCGTCAACTAAAGCAACGTATAAACAAAAGAAATTTGGAAGTTAATAAAGATGATTTTCCTTCTTGAGCTCACACATTCTCTATTAAACCAAACAGTGTTATAGTTACTAAATTAGAACGTGAAATGAAATTGAACCTGAAGCGAGAGAATAGAGAAGGAGGAAATTCCACTGGAAACGAAAAAAGGATGAAGAGGTTCCATGATCGAAGATTGTGGAGGTTCGGTTAAGGTTAGAGTTAGGGGAAAATATGATGGAGAAGCAGCAACATAGGAAGAGGAATATGTATGGCGATGGATTTGGTTCCCAAATGGAGAATTCAGTTACTACTCCCATTGGCCTTTTATAGTTTCGGTTTTCAGAGGGAACGGAAGAGAGGTGGCGTTCCGTTCAGATCTGAGATTTGTGATTCGTGAAGGAGGGGAACAAAAAAGAAGAATCAAAATGGTGTATGTGCTTTTGTTTCCATAGTAAATCTACTATCAGTAGGTATGAGGATGACCGTGAGTAATCCGATTTTTTTTACTTAATTTGTAAGATTTTTGAATTATAGTTATATATATTTTCTTGTAAAATGTATGCACTAACTAACTGCTTAAAGATTTATATGTAATGTATTATTTGTCATTCATTTGCCTTATTTTTATTAAAAAATCAATAATAATTAAAAATGAGAAAAAAATGAATAGTGATTTTACAATGATAATATAAAAACTCTTACACTACAACTATATACATCTCTATCTCATTTTAGACTTCCTCTTATCACCATATAAATTATCTCGTCACTCCGCACACTAAAAATGTGACTAAATAATATAGGAGAAAAATATGTCTCCATTGTGTAAAAAAAAATTTATACTATTGCATTATTCATCATTCATTTTTAATTATCATTAATTAATTTTTCAAACAAAATAATTTAAATGAAAGACATATGATTTACTCTATTATTACATAGATATTACACTTTAATATATTTGTCATTTCATTCATTAAAATGTTTCGGATAGATATTACCAAAACATATTTATTTCTTTATACCAAAACATATTTCATCCTCTACTTATTTCCTTACTGCTTGTTCTTTTTTGAACAGTGTTAGTTGATTTGGCATATGCTTAGGATTTATGGTGTTGGTTTTAAAGTATGGCTGTGCATCCATATATTTCAATAGTAAATTTTTTAGATGTACTTATATCAGCTATTAATTTAAGAAAATTCAATGGTTTAGATCTAACTGAGAGTTATAATGAGAAGTAAGTTTAAAAAACTTATTTCAAACTCTTGGAATAAGTGAATCTCTCATGTTAGTTTTACTTTCTTATTCTAACTTATACTATAGTATTGTTAATATATTGAGGAGAGTTACTTTTTCCTGATATTGTAGACATTTTTCCATTATTTTGGACGTCATCCCAACATTTCAGATAGTACAAAGTGAGTTTCAAATAATAACTTTATTGTTTTTATATAATTTATATAGAGGGTTGGGTAACCAGATTATAAGTTAATTAATAAGTTTATTTTGCCAAAAATAAGCAACATTTTTTGTTCGGATAAAATTACTAATTTACAAGTCTTGGTTTTATAATTTATTTACTATATAACAAACAAACAAAACTTTTATGGCACATGTCAACATCTATGCAAAGTTTTTCTCTTACGAACACATATCAATTCCTCATGTAAAATTTTCGCTCCAAAAGCTTCTTATATCTTACTATAAACCTTATATACAAGATCAAAACTATTATTTACTATTTGTTTAAAAATCTGAACATTATTACTCATTAAATAAACAATAAAGGAGAGACAAAATGTTGTACATTTTTTCTCACAAATGTTTCGGTTGCAGTTTCTTTAGGTGTCTCTTCCTTTCTCAACATATCTACCATTTCAACTCTCAAACTCACTTACAACTATGATTTTCTATTCTTCTCACAAATATGATTTTATTTTTATACCCTTTAAAAAAAATCATTTGTGATAGATATAATTTCTTCATCATATAAATTTCATATATTTTATTCAACAAATCTATCATCTTCGACTCTCAAACTTACTCACAAATATAATTTTATATTATTTTAATTAATGTATTTGTTAGTATATATATTTTATACTATTTCATTTTTTTATTTCATATGTATGATTTTCTATTATTTTAATTTATGTTTTTTTGTAGTTGGTAGATATTCTTTATATTATTTCTCAAATTGTGATCAACAAATTTATTCTCTTCAACTCTTAAAACCAACTCACATGTATGATTTTATTTTTATATTCTTTCAAATTTTCTACATTTGTGGTATATATGATTTTTTCATTATATAAATTTCACATATTTTATTTAACAAATCTATTATCTTCTACTCTCAAACTCACTCACAAGTATGATTTTCTATTCTTTTAATTATTGTCTTTGTTGATAGATATATTAGAAATTGCAATTACTATGTGAGTGTACAAAAATTATGGGTTGGTCGTGTTATTTTTTTCAGCATTTGTAGAAAAAAACTCATCTCCTATAATATAATGATTAGAGGTTATCATTACTACATGAGTTTGTTGTAATTCATTTTTAATGTAAAATTGTTATAGATTTTTGGCATTTCCATATATGGACAAGAATAATGTCATAATTTTTTCTATTTATAATTCATTTAAATTATTTCCGATTTCTCAATTTTATGCAATTCTCATTATTAGATAAATTTGCAGAATTATAATTAATAATTGTTGATCATGAATACTTAGTGATTTTATTTATAACTAGTGAAGAAATAATATAATCAACCATTATAACAGTTTTTGAATATATATTAGTTACTCGAATAATTTATTACCTATTAAATGACACTAATGAATTCATCCTTAAATAATATAACGAATTAGATCCTTATTTTTTGAATATATATTATTTAATATCATTGTATTATTTAAATATAAAAAACAATCAAATTTAAAAATTAGAAATCAATTGGGAGTATATTCTTATATTAGATTAATAATGGCTGACGAATTTGGTGGAAAAGTGGAAACTACGTCTGTTACAACCGGGACAATAAATGTGAATTCGATGAGCGAGCAAAAAATGGCAAGTATTTTGTTCAAGAGTAATTGTATGTTTATGAAAATTGGTTGACTGTTACTAGAAAGAAGAAGAAGATTTCTAGTAAACAATATGTCAATATTAATAAAATTAAATTAGAAGATGTTAATCCGTTTTCCTCCTTGGCCAACGGCCAAGAGAATAATTTGGTTCTAACTTTAATGCCTAATTTTAAGGTGACCCACAAAATTAAAAATCTAGGTAACCAAAAACATGTTACGAATGAAGATATTATTAACATTAATAACAATAACTATAATTCTTATAATAATTCTATTATCAATTCTCGTGGGAGCAGGAACATGCCACTAATGACACCATGATTGAATAAAATGCTCACTCTTCTTTTATCAATGCTATTTCAAGTAACAAATTTCATTAAAGCTATTTCATATTTTGAAATTACTAAAGAATGTATTATTAGCATTAATAGCAATAATTTTAATTCTCATAATAATTTCATTATCAATTCTCATCAGAATCGGAAGTATGACATTAATAACACCCATGATTGGAAGAAATATTCACTATTCTTTCATTAAGGCTATTTCATGTAATAAATCATGAAAAATAATAAGCCACAATATCAAATTAATATAATAATAGTCTTATTTTTATTAAAATTAATGAAAAATATGTCATTGATTTGATTTTATTGTGATTATATAATTGATTCTTCTATCTCTATTTTATTAATAGCAATATTAAGATATACAAAGTTGTGTGCATTACAATACATATTTGATTTATATTTTGTTTAAATTATTATTTTACTCTTTAATTTTAGGCAACGCTCATTGCAGACATATTTTGTTCAGGGTTTAGTGTTTTATTCTACTATTACAATGTTACTTTTACAATATTAAAATAATAATAATAATAATAGGATTTATAACATAAATAGAATATTAAAGATATTATATTAAGAAGAACAGTTTTTTAATATATATTAGTTTAACATATGAGAATTTGCAAAATATTTAATTATTATCATTATATTATTTAATTAAAATATAACAATGATAAATATATTCAGAGAAAACATTAGTACTTTTATTAGGAATATATAAAAATAACAAATCAATATGAGAATCTTTTTATTATTTTGATTAAAATTACCATAAAAAATATCCCGTCAAATCCTAACGTAATATTTTTCAAATAGATTATAAAAATTATCACAATAGTAGTAAAATTAATACACAAAGATTTGAAATATTATTAGTATATTTCAAACTACAAATTAATACAGGTACACATAAGATCAATTATAAAATCAAGAAATTGTATATAAATCGAATACTATAAAATATAATGAGTCACAATTTGAAATTAATATACTCTTTTTATTATTTTGATTAAAATTATCAGGAAAAAAAATATATACCATCAAATCCTAACTTAATGTGTTTTTCAAATAGATTACAAAAATTATCTCATCCTAATAGCTCAATCAAATCATTTGGTATAGAAAAATAGATAAAACAATAGTAGTAAAATTAATACACAAAGATTTGAAACATTATAATATATTTGAAACTATAAATTAAGGTAAACAATAACATATTGTTAATACATTGAGTTATCCACAACATATGAATTTAATAATACATATGAGTAAACTTAATTCAAACAATAAAAATATTAATTCAAATATGTATATTATAAAAATGACAGCTTTAATATGAAAATATGTATAGTAAACTATTATAGTTGATTAGAAAAATATATCCTCCAAATAATAAAAATGAATCTTTAATTTATGAGTTATTTTCATACAATGATTATTAGCTAAAACATAATCAAATAAATAACATTTAATTATACTATATTTGAATGCTAAAAATATATTCAAATATTTATACACAATGAACATTAATCTAAAATAAAACATAAGAACTCAAGAGATATACTGAAAATTCTTATGACTTTATATGGTACTTATAAACGTAATCACACAAAAAATATGATGCAAAAAGAAGTCCTTATATTTATAATTTTATATAGAGAATATAGAGGTGAGATATTATCCAATACAATTTGAATTTTATTTATTGAGTTATTTTAGAATCAAATATTTTCTATAATCATACTTTCAAAAAATCAATGCTTATACAAATGCATATATAAATATTATTATTCTACATATACCATCAAAAATCAATGTTAATATTGCAACTATATGAATGCAAAAATATAATAGTTCAATACATGATTTATTGATGTTATAAAATATATGTATATATTTATGCATTATATATAAAAAAAGAAGCGACTCATGCAAGTGCACCAGTACACTGTGAGTTCCAACTTAATAATTAGTTATTTATACTTGTCATGTAATTTATCGGCTAATTTTGTGAGACACTTCGATTCAATTATTTAGCTTATTAATCATAGGTTTTCCACTACTGGCGTTTCTAAGGAAATATTGAGTCTTCAACTAACTTTTCATTCTTTAGCTTAGCTATTTTCACTTAGTTGTGTTAAATAAAGTGATAGCAAATGTAATTATAAGTATAACAATCAACATTAGTAGGATAAAGTTTTTGGTCATAATCAAATTGACTTCAATTACCAAATGTCTCATATGTCAGCACTAGGCAATTTCTTCAATAGACTCGAGTAATTTCTAGTGCATGAAGATTGAGTAAGGATCATTTCCTTAGATAAATGATTACTTTTGCACTTATATATAGAGATAAAAATGTCATTTTATTACACTTTGATAATAAAAGTGTCAAATTATATTACTTTTTTTCTCTTGCTGTGAGTATATTTGTCTATCCATTAATAAAAATGATACTAACTCATGAAGATTATGGCTGTCGTTCCTTGTTTGGCTACATTGTAGTTATGTAATGTAATGCCAAATTATCGTTCGAACAAAATCTTCCTGGCCTAGTTCCACTAGGGCATATGACACATAAACCTTTCCCATACCCCAATGAAATCAGATTATTTGATAATGTGGCCTACAAGGCTACAACTTCAATTCAATAACCACGAGTTCACAAGTGAAATTTGATTCCTCGCTTCCTAAATCACATGGACCTATAGTGATCTCAAATAATGTATCATTATGCTGGTGATAAAAGAATGTTGCAGCAAAATATGCCAAACCTAACTCCATTAATTATCAAATCCTCAGTTGAGTATGCAATGACTTGGACTTTTGCCTTATCATGTTCAGCTCCTTTTGTTATTCACCTTGTGCCTCTAAATCAGTAGGTTGGCTTCGCAAATGCACGGGTGTCTGCAGAAGCCAATTGAACATTTTCCTGAAACATGAAAATTTCAATCATGGCAAAAACATTCATCATATATCCAAATAGCCTAGGAGAGACCTACAATGACAAATTTCAACCATGGCCTATGAGACATAGGATGAAAAATGATAAAATTTCCTCTTGTTTTCCTTGTGACAGCCGACAAGTCCAAATAGTCTACGAGGGACAAAATAAAATCTAAATATTACATAATAAGTAATATTGAGTAATGAAATTTAATTACTAAAACACTTAAACCATATATGTAAACTTACTAAGGATAATTTGCTATCCAATCAGGAACGCTTTCTGAAAGAAGGCTAATATATTGCTCCATAGCCAACTCTGGTCTCATTTTCCCAAGTTGTTGCCATGCATTCCTTGCACAAAAACAATCCATTTATTACATCAAATAATCTAATGAAACTGCTGTAACTCTAAGCAATTCAAACAATGACCTAGAGCAGAGAATGAAAGATATCAAAGATAAAATAATAAGAGTGAAATGAACTACCACTTTGATCGAGCAGAGAATTTGAGTGCCATTGGCTGGGGTTCACTGCAAGGACCATGGGTAGCAATTTTGTAATAACCATATAACTTCAACTTCACATCATTACTAAGATCCAAAACTCCATTAGCATAGCTTTTGGACCCTACAAATACCACTGCAGCACCAAAACACTTTTCCAATTCACTTCTTTCTATTCCCTCCCAATCATCCTCAATATTTTCATCAACCTCCACGTTCCTCTTATACTCATCAATCTCATCACAATTTCTATCACACTGCAAGATCTCATCAACCTCTTCAACTTCTTGCTCTCTATCATCACACTCCATCAATTCAAACTCTACCTCATGTGAACTTTCCTCAGCAGGATTCTCTGTCAAATTCGCAACTTCAATTTCATCGTTATCATCAATCTTCTCTGAATTGAGTATCTTGTGCGATTCGCAATTCACATCCACTATTTCTGTGGCTATATGATTTTCTAGTACTGATTTATCTCTAAATTCATCAACTTTCTTCACAATCCGAACAGTTTCCTCTGTGACTTCACGATCACGATCACGATCAAGTCCAATAACATCAACTTTCTCATTTGTCTCAGAGTTTGTGGTCATAGATAGGAGCTTGATGAAAACCAATGGAAGTAAAAGAGAAAGAGCAATTGTGAACGAAAGCTCCAAAAAGAGGTACATGATGAGAGAGTTTGAGATTGAGTTAGAGTTTATTTGTTGAATGTTTGTGAGAGAGAAGAAAGTGTGAATGTTTTGTGATGATAACGTAACCGACAGAGGGATAAAGTGGGTTTTGCATCGAAAAGAGCAAAGTATATTCTATTCTCTGTTGCATTTTCATTTCATATTAAGGTTAGGTGTAACTACATTCACATGTTTTACTCAAGCGATGTTTTTGTACAGTAACACAAGTCGGTGTTAGAAAATGACACTTCCACCACCATAGACACATAGGTGACCGTGGAATAAGGGGTGAGGTAGTTGTTTTTTTCAGACAAAAGTTAATCACGTATTTTCAAAACGGTTTGCAAATTATCAGATCAGTTATTCTCAAGGAACAATTTAAAATTTCACGTTATTTTTAGATGTTAAATAATTCATTGCAGCTCCAACCATTTATTGAATCCATATATTCCGAGTCGGATAGAATTACTCCACTACAAGTATATATGTGAAAAACAAAAAAAATCATTTATTAATACAAAGCGAAAATATATTTATTTATATAATGAACCTGAATTAAGGAAAGTTGAAATATCATTAAAGTAATAATTGTATATAATTTATTAAAATATTTATATTTTTGTAATTGAAAATTCTAAAATGGTCTAATGAAATGATTAAGAGTAAGTAAGAGTGATAAGGTGTTAATAATAGAAGTTTACCCTAGTTTAATCAAATTTCAAGTCTCTTGTAAGTTTTTTCTGTTTTTAGTTATTTTCATCTTAAAAAAGGTCACTTATTATCAAATAGTCTTGGATCTGAAGTCAATGATTAAGCCTTTAAAAAAATAAAATTGTTAAACAGATTTAAGATTATGTGACTAAATTTTCTGGATAGACTCCAACGTTCTACGGCCACCTATGTATTAGTTCATAGTGAATTGGTGATGGAAGACTATCTCATTTGAGGCATTTCTCACTACTAGATTAATACGCACTGTGCACTTATACACAAAAATTGAATGTTACTTTTTCGTATGTAAGACCCTTGTATGCTCATTATTCGAATTAAACTCATCATAACAACTAGATGATGTTCAATCATTTTCGGAATGAATAAATTGATAGTTGAGTCTTTGCTCACCTAATGTTTTTTCTTTCTTTTCCCACACTTTGCCTTTTCTTTTGATATACAACAAAATAATTTAGAAAATCATGTATTCTCATATTAAATCATCCTAATAATCCTCCTAATTACAAGAAAGTACTCCTAATTACAAGAAAGTTACATATATTACAAGATAATATTTTATTTGTTAATAATTAATTTATAAGTTACATATGTTACTATCTTCTGGATAAGAGAATTTAGTAGATGATACAACATCACTTAAATATGTTTCAATATCTATGGTAGTATTTATACATCATTCCTTTAAACCAGCTCTTATATATTCAATTTGAGGACGAAATCTTGAATAGAGAATGGAGGGACAAAATTCAAAATTTACACCATAGATATTACAAAGTTGATTTGAATGATTCTGAAAGCACCCAACGTAATTAAATGAATTGATTGCATTATTTTGTGTGGATAAGATGATGTGGCAATCACTGAGATTCAGAATTGGTGATTAACTATGAATCAGACCTTAGATTGAATGAGTATTGATTCTCTTCATTAATAGAGAGACAAATACTACAAAAAATAAAATAAAATAATAATGTGGTAAAACATTTTTATTATTTTATATATAATTAAATAACATTTTGCTATTGAAAACATATATAAAATCGAGTATTTTTCTATTCATTAATGAAGATTAAGCTTAATACGTGACTCTAACATTCAATGTTGAGAAAAAACTTGGTTGAAGATAACTATGAGGTGCTGGGAGAGTTTGAAAAAAGTAAAACAATTTTATAAGATATAAAATGTAAGCACCCTAATTTTATAAGATATATATCATTTTCCGTATTTTTACTTACATGTAATTATTTAAAATGTAAAGTAAATATAGAACCGGTTGTTGAGATTAATAAGTATCATTGTCTCACATCAACAATGGTAAACGAAATCTGCAAGATTTCTATCAAAACTCAACAGAATCCTTTGGGCTCAGGCCCCTTGTTTTACCAAAGTAATAAATAAATAAATAACAAAACAAAATATACCAAATAGCAAAATGGAGAAATACTCGGAGTGACGAAAAAGCCCTTAACCCAAGCATTGAGCGATTTATATATATATCCCCATTCGCGTTATTCTTCCGTGTTCCTCTTTGGTGCTATTAGGGTTTCATAGGTCTTCCCTCTGATCCTACGACATGGGAGGAGGCAATGCGCAAAAGGCTAAGATGGCTCGTGAGAAGAATCTCGAGAAGCAGAAGGGCGCTTCTAAGGGTAAAATTTTTCTCTCGCAAAACCTAATCATTTCAATTCATTGTTTTATTTTGCCGTATAAATTCTATTGTTTTTTCCTCCAATTGTTTATCGGTTTTGTTACAAAGGATTTTGTTGCTTAAACATTATAAACCAGACTTCGACGCCTTCAAATTTTTGTATTACACAATTTTTTTAAATAAAGAGATAAAAAATCGAAAAAAGGTTAAAAAAAATTGCAAAATATGATTTGAATAATTTTATTTGATATGCGCAGGAAGCCAACTGGATGCAAACAAGAAAGCAATGTCGATCCAGGTAACATGGTGTTTACAACCTTTTACCAGTGTGACTTCCTGTGAATTTTGTGTTTTCATTGCTTTTATTTTTATAACACATAATTTGAATGGGTTAGAGGGCCATCCTCGGCGCAATAGTAAGTTTGTTTGTCGTATGATCTGGGTGGGATGTCCGATCCTTAGAGCCTTGTGTGCTCGGATATTTTTTAATATATAAATTAAATTGGACCGGGGGTTATGCAATTACATTCCTGTTTGAACAAGGGTAGTAAAGGTTAGATTTGATGACATAGGGCCAGAAAACTGAGACAGAGATCTAGCCTTCATACCAGGTCATGGCATTCTGGAACTATTAAATGTTGATTCAATACCATGATTTATGTGTTCTGTTATCTCGAAAACTTGAAATATTAGGACTAGTTGCTTTCAAAGGTAAATTGTTGGGGTTTGCAAAAAGTAAAATAAAAAACAAGCTGGAAAGTGTTGGTTCACTTTGTTTTCTCAAAACCTTTCATCTTTGTAATGCATTATCTAAACAGTCAAAACCTTTAAATTTGCTGTGCCATTTAACAAATCTATAATAAATGTATTTAAATGTGTTAGCCTCTTATATTTTAGGAAGTTATTAAACAAGATTAATGACGTTACATCACAAATTTTACAGTAATGTGAAATCTTTGTGCATTATTTAGGTTTGATATATGTTTGTGGTATCCCAAACATGAAAGCGGATTTTTATTTTAGTTCCTTTGACTGCTTTGATACTTATCATAAATGTTGTAATTTATTTTGATTATTGCAGTGCAAGGTGTGTATGCAAACATTCATCTGCACCACATCAGAAGTGAAATGCAGGGAGCATGCTGATGCAAAACACCCTAAATCAGATATTTATACTTGTTTTCCTCATCTTAAAAAGTGAACATGTTGAGGAGTGCAAGCTTGATATCATTGGCCTGTTCCTTAAATCTGCTCTCAAATATTTCTCAATTTCTATTATATATATAAAAATGTGTGTTTGTGTCTTGAGGACTGGGACAAGAAGTGGAGGGCTTGATCTTCCCTTTGATAATCAGGAAAGAATGTATGACTCCATTTTGTTGATGTATAATTGTTTAATGACGATTAGTGTTAAAATTTAAGTGTGTGGACCCAAAATGAAATTTTATGACTTAAACCAGCCATAAGTTAAGGATGATGTTTGTATTCGTACTTGATTATTATTCAATTTGTTCCAAAAAGTAAAAATGATGATGACAAGCAAAGAGCTTAAGCAATTTTCATCTTGAGATTGCAAGTTTCGTTTGTAGGCAAGAGGTTGCCAATGCTACTGACTTTTGTCAAACTAGATTCTATATTAAGCGACATTGACGACAGCATATGTATCTATATTAATCAAGGTTTTTTACCAAGCATGCTGAGGGTAACACCTTTCGTACATGCTCATATCTGGCAAACATCTACATCTCAAATCGAAGTTGTAGCAAATGGGTAAGCTGTAAGCGCATCAAATGGGTACATAAGAGAATCAATTACAACTGAACTTGCAGATAAATCCTTATGGTTTAGTTTTTTTAGTTGATTGTTTATACTACAATAAAAAACTTAAACAAGGTTTTAGTTAAACATAGGTTTTTTGAAGAATAGTTTCATTAACTTAACCTCAATTATGCTTAATAATGTTTTGAGAAATATACCAACTTGGATCCTTTCCATTGATGCTCTCAATCCTCCTTCCATAAGCATCAAAAGGCTCCCAACTCGATTCCTTTTCATCATGCATTCAATCCTCACTCCCATCATCATCTAAAGGCTCCCATTATGCCAAGTATGATTTTTAATTGCTTTGTTAACGTGATTGATGTAATGTAATGTTGTGATATTTTATGAAGAGAGGATGGTTGAATAGCGCAGAAAAGGATCCAAATCTGAAACCTTGTCGGAGAGATTAAAATCAAAACTTTCAACCCATAACTTCAAGTTTCAAAAACTGGTAGGTACCCTTTAACAAAAAACAATTCGCAGTAACACGTTAACAAAAAAAAAACAACTGGCAGTAATATTATTCTTTAGCTGAAATATGTATTATTACACAGTACAGATGGTAACCAAGGTGCATGTTAAATTAATACGAACAATCCCAAACATATCAACTCAGGTTTCCGGGTCCACATGTGACCGAGCTACTGAGTCCTCATTCTGCTACTTTCTGCTGCCCTTACCTGAGAGAAATATGCATGAGCCTGCAGAAAATTCACCAAGATAACAACAAAAGGTTAGTGCAAACAACCTATAAATACAAAAAAAACTAATTAAGTAAAAGTAGATATAAATATTTGTTAAACCAAAAGATTATAGTGTAGCACACATAACCATGTCATGGCAAATTAGAAAAACTACAAAGCAATGAGTTCTTTATCATTACCATTGCTTCTCTTGCTGTTAGCCTGTCTTGGTGATCATATCGAAGGAGCTTATCAAGAAAATCAATTGCCTACATGTCAGAGATGGAAAGAATTAAGCCTATACATAAGAATACTGCTAAGTTGCAGCATACGCCAAGTGGAAGGTACAGATTAGAAAATTGCTATAGTGACCTCCGGAGACACAAGATGCTGATTATCTGCACTGATAAATTTAGACCAGGGTTTGCGACTGTGCCTGCAGAAGAATATAGAAATACATAATAAAAGATGCATTAAAGCAGTAATCCTTCTTCGTTTATCTCCTACGATAAAATAAACTCAAGATAAATGCAGCAAACTTCTAATCAGATAGTTTAGAGAGGGAATATAAAAGTGCTGTCACATATACTTACATAAAAAATTGTGAATTAACCAAGCTCAATTTTATGTAGTGCCAATGCAAAGCCCCCCACCCCCCGTTATCAATCAATCATACTTACATTAAAAGTTGTGAATTGACTAAATTCAATTTTATGTAATGTCAATGTAAAGTTTTTTCATCACCAAGTTACCAACCAATCACGCATCATTGCATGTGATTTTAATTTAGCTATTATGAGTCCAAGATTTTTGATGATTTGGTAATACTTGATTGGTTGTCGATGTAAAAAAAACAACACTGATAGTGCATCATAATTAAATCCACTAACTTAACCAAACTTGCTTCCAAATATGTGGAAAATCAAATGGAAGATTATACCGTCCAACAAGTGAATCAAGTTGAGGATCAAGCTCCAGATGATATTTATTCAGATATGCATTCAGTTCGTCAGTCCCAAGCACCTAGAGACCACAAATAATAATTAATATTAATAACAGCAACTCCTTAAATTTCAAAAGAGCATCTCTACAAATGACCATTAAGAGGGGATAATATGCTCGGAGATGAAACGGTCAATGGTTTACATCTAAAGCCCACCTTTAATACAGGACAATATATCACACTCTGAAACTAAAGCACGGAATTAAATTGTAATGCATCAATAATCAAAAGTCAAAACATAAAAATTATTGTAAGCCATAATGATTGTTACCCTCGCTATTTTTACAAGCTGATCATGGTTGTCGTGACCATAAAAGAAAGGTTCCTTGCGAAATATCTGCATAAAGCACAATAACAAATCATAACCACTAATTAGTTGTTTTTCCACATGCACTTTCAATTCAGATCACCAGCATAAATAATGCCAAGGGTATGCAATAGCCGATACATAACCAGTGACCTACAGCTAACTAGTTATAATTCTCACCATTCCAGCAAACATGCAGCCAAGGCTCCACATGTCTAATGAGTAGTCATAGTCTTGCAAATCAACCAGAAGTTCAGGGCCCTTAAAGTATCTGAGGAAAAAAATGGCACATGACAGTTGTTTTAGGTCAGTAACACTCTAGAACTTGAGAGACCACAACTCATTGTCACGTTGTAATATGCCAATGCACAAAAGTCTAGGAGAATTTAGACAATCATTTTTCCCGCGTCAAGTTTCAACCAATCTATGATTATAGAAACAAATAGGCAAATCAAAATCAGATAAAGGTAACAGTGACTGTAAACTAATGCTTGCCAAAAATAAAACAAGGGTTGTATTTTTACTATAAACCAAATGAAAAGCTAGGGTGAAAAGCTTAGGGAATTGATGACAATAGGACAGTCAATAGGGCGATGTCTTCCATAAATCAGTTGTTGTTTATTATAACATTTTTCAAGTCTTACCACCACTATGCTTAACAAAAAAGATAGCATTACAATAATTCAAAGATCCTTTCCCAGACCCATATTTTAAATAGAAAAATAATAGTGGCGTTAAGTTTTACAAAAGTTATGCACTCTTGGTTCATGTTCCCACAACTTCATGATTACTTTGAATAGCATTAAGAGCATGTTTAATCAGTCAGAGAACATTACCTTGAAGCTACACGAACATTATATTCCTTTCCAGGATGATAAAATTCAGCAAGACCCCAATCTATCAAACGAAGTTTTCGTAACTCATGATCTATCATAACGTTGTGGGGCTTGACATCTCTGTGCATTATGCCTTGAGAGTGGCAGTAATCCAAGGCCTGCAATTCAAACCTAATGCATTTAGGTAACAAGGAAAGGCTCTCAACAGTCAACCCCCATTTTGTGAAATATTAAGTAATAATTTTCATGATACATCAGCAAAAGCATATAAGTCCTGTACACATGAAGAAACGCAGAATTCACGAAACTTTATGAAAGACAAATGAATTGAAAAAAATATGCAGAAAAATGATATGTTAATTATGATAGGACAATTAAGACAGTCCCAACTCCCAAGTATAACACAGGAAAATGAAGGATCAAATTACCTTAAGGAGCTCATATATGTAATAGCGTATGTCATAATCTGTCAAGGTCGGATATAGAACTTTAAAATCTGTACTATTGACATACTCAAATATCAGGCTTGGAGTTTTTGAATGTTGATCTCTGACAATATCAAGAAGCTTGACTATATTTGGGCCTCCACAAAGGTTCTGAAGTATTTTTATCTCTCTTTTAATCTGCAAATTGATGTAGAAGAGCTCGTAAGGTAAGAAAAAGCTTCTCAGAAGAATATTGCATTAAACAACATATGGTAAAAAAATAAAAAGGAATTAAATCTATAAGGTATATTACTAATTCCAACAATACGTGGATCGGTGGATGATCTTACTTTTCAAAGGAATGGAATCAAGGATGTCTTTGTTCATGGCAAACACAATTTTACATCACAAGGTGAATTCTGGTTTGGCTAGAACAATTTGAAATGAACAATTCAAATGATTTACAAAATCAGATTTGCAGAATCATGTTTCAGCAGACACACATTATGTCCTGCTTGAGTCAAAGTTTACCCTTTTTGCACATTTTTAAAATGAATAAGTTGACACAAGACTCAACAACTCCTCTAGCTTTTTTCGGGTCACAGACGCCCTTCTCAACAAATTTCAGCTATTTAATTTTTTATAGAAGACTAATGCCATACGTATATATTCTTTACATTGAAAAATAAGAACTGATTATATTTCTCATCAAGTTTAATGTCTTCTTATAGTGAAATAACAAATTTTATATTATTTTATTTTGGAAATGATAGCTGTACAACTGAGAGGGATGTTGTGCAGAGGGACCAGTTGCCACCCAACAGCTCACATAAATGATTGTGAAGAGTGTGTGAGCAATTTGTTTGTGTAAACAAAGCTACTCATTGTGCAGCAGATTTTAGGAGAATAGTTCAGATAAAACAACCGAACTAGTTTTATTAACGACTGCAGATTCCAAGTAAGGTAGAAAACAACACAGATGGAGGGATCACCTTTTTTTTCTTGACAGGCTTGAGAATCTTGATCACACAGCGCTCATTGCTATTAACATTTATGCCTTCAAAAACCTCACTATATTTCCCCCTTCCCACTTTCCGCACAACTTCATAATCATCTTGGTCACTGAAAAAACATAAAGCATAATAATCAATACTCGCAGAATATTGGCATGAAAAATGTAATAAAGAGGTAGATTGAGGGCACTGAGTAATGCTTTAGCCTCATATAAATAAACATAAAGAAGAAATCATCAAAAGGCTACAAAACCACTCATTTTATTTAACAAAAGTAAGCCAAGAACCAATAAATGTCATACAAACAAACCTAACTCAATGAAGAACAAAATGTGCATAAGTATTGATCGTGGATTCTTGGTAATTCAGATTACATTCAATTGATTATCTTCGAATTTCATAATATCTAACTATCTAAGCAAGAACATGAGATCCAATAAAAAGGACATAACTAAAACAAATATGACATAGTTTTTCACCCTAGGTCTAAAATGAGAGATAAAAATGTTGAATGAAGTCAATGAACCAATCAGAATTAAAAAAGAGAGATTAAAAAACAAAAAAAAATAAGCTAAGAAACTACGCACACAGATTCACAACATAGAATTTCCATTCATTTCGGAAACAATGACATAGAAACAGAAAATTAGGGTTGGTAATATTACCCCCATTGAACGGTAAGAGACTCGTAATCCCAATACTCTTTGGGGCGAAGAACATTGATGTCGGTGTAGACACGCGCCTTCGACATGGCTTAGCGCTTCGAATCTGAGATCTCTAACTTAATGATTACGCGATTTAGAGTTAGTTTCGATTGGGCGAAGAAGCGCAAGTTAGAAGGTTGCGCAACCAGTGCACGCTAGCTAGAAGCGGAGTAATAGAAGTAGTGCGCGTCGCATTAACATATATCTATAGCATGTGTTTCCCATTTCATCATCTGGTTTTGGTTTCTTCGTAACAAAAAGCAATAAAGGTGTGTTTGGTTGGGTGTTTGTTTTTGTGCCTGAATTAAAATATCTCCTTCTGTAAGATTCTTCCACCAAACCTTTTTTGTGTCTGCCAAGAATCTATTTACTTGATATTTTATGACTTGTGTCTTAAAAATATCTCTAACCAATCACAAATAGAGAAAAAGATGCATATATATTGTATAATGGTTATACACTATTATTTTATTTTTTATTATTCATTTTTAATTATCATTAAATTTTTAGATCAAATAATCTAAATGAATAATGGATGATGTAATAACCATGAATAAATTGTTATACTATTAGTTTTTCTAGTAGCACAAATGTTCTAGTCACACAAGTTAAATTGGGGAAAGAAAGGTATTTGTTATGGGAAATGGTAAATTTAATAGATCTAATGAATCTAGCTTTCCAACTTATCTTCTTAACATTTTCCTTGACCAATAACAAGTTTTTATTAAATCTGTATCGGAGTTTCATAAATGCAGCAAATGAGTTTGGTTATGCAAGATAAATCTTGTTTGTCAACTCTATACATTCTTGTATAATTGTCTTTTAATATTGTGACATATAGACTAAGAATCATAATTAATCTGACTAACACTAAAAGATAAATAAGAATGGACATTTTTTAAAAAGACAATTAATAAATAAATGCAGTAATAATTTGTTGATGCATTATCTATTGAATTATGTGATTATTGAACCACGTTAATCACAATCATAAATTATGTACAAGTACTATGAATATGTAAACTAATATGGAGTACTTAATTAAATTATGTACAAGTACCACGTTAACCTTATTTAAATTTTTGAAATCGAAAATAAAATTTTAGACAATGAAATATAAATTTTGAATCCACCAATAATATTTAACCTATTCCTTTATTTTTTGAATCAAAAACAGGTGAATTTGGTATTGATGTCTCACTAGGGTCACCGGGTCAGGACAATCTTCTCACAATTTTATTGATGCTTATAGAACTACTTACATATTATCTACTAGCCTTATTTAAAAAGTATAAGAATAAAAGAATGATATTACAACTATTAAAACAATGGAAAAATAATAAGACACAAGGGTTTAATAAAACAATAAGAGCTCTCGGTGCATGTTAGGTGCCTCCTATCCACTGCAAGAAGCTTTTGGTGCATGTTAGATTACATTACACATATAATAATATAAGATCTCTTATTCTTTTATTAAATAAGGTTGATGACTTATTATTCTAATGTTATATTACATTAGAGAATAAAGTATCATCATACCAGGAGATAACTTACTTCCTCCCACAGTTCCACCAATAAAAGTATGATATATATACTATTTTGTTTAGTTTTAAAAATATTTTTATAAAAAATGATTAAATATGACATATATCATGATTTTAGTGGCTGTGAGAATATAACTTATTTCCTTATACCATGATATAATTTATTCTCGTTACATTTATAGGTTTGTTGACCGGTATAATATTAATAAGAGAGAATAAAGTACAAGAATAAAAGAATGAAAGCAATGACCAGATAGGAAAACCCCTTTGCCAATGGATAAACATGAAAATTTTGTAGATGAACACTTCTTCTCAAACTCTACTTCAAAATGAAATGGCTGAGTGAAAACTACTTAATTTTCTCATTTTTGTTGTGAAGATCCTGGTTGAATTCTCAAATAATGATAACAAATACAAAAAATCGGTCATTCTCCATGAGTCCATGGTCTAAGTCATGGAGACTGGAACGATTAGTCAAATATGTTATCATCAACTTGGTGTGTTTTTAGTAACCTATAAGGTCACAAAGTATCAAAATTAACAGAATACAATGAATATATACAAGAGTAACTTCCAAAGAAAAATTTGCAAAAGTGCAAAACACCTATAACTAGGTGGATTGAATCAATAATATTGAAAGACTACATGGGTAACAAAAGAAAGCAAAAGAATGATGTGAAAAAAGAAGGTTAAATGAGGTGAGGAAAACAGAAGTGCGTTTATCATTAGTGATATAACACTCTTATGTCTCCATATTTAGACTTCTTTAGGTTGGATCTGCTCAAAGTCAAAAACCTCAAACATAAGACGCCTTACGTCACGCTTCCCATAAACGAGATATGAAAGCCCGTGAAAGGATTGTTGAACAGCTGTTGTGGCTGGGTTTCTCATTCTCCGGTTGTGCTCAAGAGAGTCTTGAAGCTTATCATCACATATAATGTAATGGTGGAGATGTTTGGCCCTCAGATATCTTCCACAATACTTGTTCATAAGAAGGCCACGGTGCCTCTCTTGTAGCCACAACCCGGGAGCATCTAAATGCTTCATCAATAATCTTTCAGCCATCACCAAATCCTTATGAAAATAATAATAGTATGAAAACGTTATACAGTATCTTAAGAAGAACATTTTATTCTAAACATAAGTTGAGCAGAAAATAAATGACTTAGCACTTTAGCGAGTCATTTAACAAATAAAAAATGTAGTGGAATGACATGTCCTATAGACAGCAGAGAGAAGTACCTGTATCTTTTGGCCAACATATTCTAATCTCTCATAGCAAAATCGAGGATGCTCAAACTTGTACTTTGATGGATGCATGTTACAAAGCTGCAAATAGATAAGACATGAAATCATAAGAACTAGAAACAAAACCCAGGGAACTTTCAGACTTCTGAGCCCTGTATACAGGCTTCACATCTTCCATGTCTAAACTATTAAGGTGCTTAAAATTTGGATGGTTTTACATTTACAGTGTGTATATGAGCAAAATACAGTAAAGCAATACCTATAACAGGTAAGAAATACCTATAGCAATTATCTATTATGTTTCCATCCCTCGGTATTTTTACATCACTTATTAACTTTCCTAATTTCCACAGAAGAACTTCAAAATATCAATGTATGCCATTTAAATATCTAGCTCAGCCACTCAGACAAACTAGCCTTTAAGCTTTGATGCAATTTAATCTGAAGCCCAAGAATGGACTCATAAAAGCATTAACATCTGTTTGTTCTGAGATACACCAAAAGTAAAAGAACGTGAGAGGTGATAAGCAGCTACCTGCAAACCAAGTCCAAGCTCTATGTTTCTGGCTTCAGTAATTTCTGGAATTCTATCATTCAATTTTAATGGATATCCAAGTGTTTCCATAACCTTGGGTCTGCTATCAAAATCCCATAAATTTCCTCTGAACCGATGCATGCCTGGGGGAACACAAGCTCTGTAAAGCCTTGGATGTGCAAACAGAGCATCTGCAGGAGGCTGAATGAAGAACAATAAACATCATTTTTGTACCTCCACATAATAATAAATGTTATTTCTGTATAGAGGCAGGAATTTTGCATCGATATATGGCAATTGTGCAAAAAATATAGTTGAATTTCTAATGGAATTAGATTAACTAAGTTAAGCTATGTGTGTGACATGTGGATCTCTGAGTGCTAACTGTTTTAACAATAACACTTAGCAGAAGATATTTGGAGCTTGCCTTATATGTAACCATATCTTGCCAGCTTAGCTTGCCCTCCAATTCAGCAGATACAGAATCTACATCTTCAAGTTGTCTACGCAATTTGGGCTGGCAATCTTCAGCATCTGGATCCATTCCAAAGACTTCAAAAAGAACACGGTACACTTCTGGTATACCAAAACAAAGATAGATTGCCCCAAACAAAGCCCAAAATACTGACCTGCATAGAATAACAAATGTGAAGATGCAGTGAACAATTCACTTCAGAAATAGATTATAGGCAAAGACAATTTCCTTGTATATGATAGTTCTATAATAAATTATAACCATAAAGCAACACAATCTTCGACTTGAAAAGGAGGTAGCACCAGAAACATAGGTTACTGATCTCATAAATTCTTATTTAAATCTATAATTGGTGCACAAAATGCATGGTCCATATTATGGATGATTAGTTTAAACACATGGCAAAACAATATTTGAAGCCAAAGGGAAAACCTAAGTGCATGAGGATCTATGTCCAAAATCTAGTCACCCATTCTGTTTTGAAGCTAAAACAGCATCAACATGATTTTCAGATCTGAACTTTCTATTCTTGAACATCCCAAGCACATGTAATATCACACATTGTATTGCTCAATATCATCAAAAGAGAACCAAGAGAGGAAAACAGAAAACCGTATTTAGCAACTTAAAAAACAAATAACAAAGCAAACCTAAATCATGAGAACAAATGCAGCCATTTACCTAACAAATCAATTCACTATGGCTAGTCCCATATAATGGTCATAGACCAGTCATATGTCTCTCCTATTCACCCTGTTAAAAACATTACCCAATCTAAGAAAATAGCCGATTCAAGGCTCCAGACTTTCCGAAAATGTTGTTATATTGTTATTTTCTATTTATTTTTTGGCTGAATATGAGCATATTGTAAGTAAATATAATTCTAGCTGCTGGATGCACTGCAGCTCTTAGCAGAAATAACATTATTCTAGATAGGTAGACAGTATTTTGCAAGAGCACTTGCACTATCATAACTTCAAATGATAAACTAACTTTTAAATATAAAAAGGGCAAACTCAATTACAGCCAAGTTATCCATTAAGTCAATACCATATCACAGAAACAATAATCTACTAGAGAAACTACATTACTATAAAATCACAAGAAAGAATTTTTAGTGGAACTACGAGTTAAAGCTTACTTTACTGGCCCCTCGCGGTCCTTCCTCAACATCTTATCCATTTCATCAGATGGAAATATCAAATTTTGCAAGCTAGCAGCTTTAATCCACTGTGGCAAGCTCCTCTTCCCAATTAACCCAAACACTCTCTCCCTCATTGGACCCGGCGATTCCCGAGGATACCTCTGCAAGAAAAACTCAGCCATTGCCAATTCAAGCACATACTCCCCTAGAAAAAACAACCTCGAATGCCCATTCCTCACGTGTCGCGCCTTCGTTCTCTCACACGAGGGATGCTGAAACGCCAAATACAACAGATTATCAAACTGTTTCGCAGGGTTATCTTCCCCAAGCGTTTCAGATTGCTCAAGTGAGTACCCCAAAGCTTGCTTCACTTCAAGCAAGTACTCATCAATCCACACCTTATCAGCATTGTTAAGCGGCGAAGAGGGTAAGCAAGAACTCAACAATGGAAACGATTTGAGTGACAATTGAGGACTTTTGAGAAACCTTTCAGCTAATTTCTTATCTTCTAATGGGGGCTTTAAAATAAACTGTCTTGGGGGTCCTTTATTTTTAGGAGAAGTGAATTTTTTGCGTTCTGCGAGCTCCTTAAGAAGATGCTGAGGACTATTCTTAGGGAGTTCTTTTGGGTCTAAGGCTACGGCGAAAATACGAATGTTTTGTGAAGTGGGGTTTCGAAATTTGGGATTTTTTATAAGAAATAGATTTGGGTATGAAGAGAATGAAGAATTGAAAGAGTAGTTGGGTGAAGATGGTGTTGAGGAGAGTAAAAAGGAAGAAGAAAGTTCCATTTGTAGAAGCTAATTGTGGTGGGAAATGATTGTTATTGAAGGTGGAGTTTTATGAAGATTAAGAGGATTGAAAAGTAGGTATGTAAATGGGTTTCGATACCATAGATGATAGGGTTTTGAGCATTGTGTTGCAGGGTTTTGATTTTTAGAGTGATAGATGGTTGGATAAGGTTAAAGAGCATGGCTCATTCAATATTGCTTCAGCTTCGTAGAAAAATATTTGATTTCATTTCGTGTTCCGTCAGTGGAGCCGTGTCGTATTAGGGGTTCAAACAATGCGTCTTTGTTGATCTATATTGTCTATTTTTTTATTACTTCTCACACACTTAAATTTACGCTATGGATGTTTTTGTAGAATTAGACTCCTCTCGAATGAAGATCTCTTGCCGGGTTTTGATTTTTACAATGTTAAATAGTTGGATAAGGTTAAAGAGCATGGCTCATTCGACAATGCTTCAGCTTTTTAGAAGATATTTGATTTAATTTCATGTTCCGTCAGTCGAACGGTGTCGTATTAGGGGTTCAAACGACATGTCGTTGTTGATTATATTGTCTATTTTTTCTTACTTATTAGACACACAAATTTACGCTATGGATGTTTTTTTAGAAGTAGACTGCTCTCGAATGAAGATCTCTTGCAGGGTTTTGATTTTTACAGTGTTAGATAGTTGGATAATGTTAAAGAGCGTGTCTCATTCGACATTGCTTCAACTTCGTAGAAGATATTTGATTTCATTTCACGTTCCGTCAGTCGAAGGTGTCGTATTAGGGGTTGAAACGACATGTCGTTGCTGATCTATATTGTCTATTTTTTCTTACTTCTCAGATACACAAATTTAGGCTATGGATGTTTTTTTTAAATTAGATTCATCTCGAGTGAAGATCTCTTGCAGGGTTTTGATTTTTACAGTGTTAGATAGTTGGATAAGGTTAAAGAGCGTGTCTCATTCGACATTGCTTTAGCTGCGTAGAAGATATTTGATTTCATTTCGCGTTCCGTCAGTCGAACGGTGTCGTACTAGGGTTTCAAACAACATGTCGTTGCTGATCTATATTGTCTATTTTTTCGTACTTCTCAGACACACAAATTTACGTTATAGATGTTTTTTTAGAATTAGTCTACTCTCGAATGAAGATCTCTTGCATGGTTTTGATTTTTACAATGTTAGATAGTTGGATAAGGTTAAAGTGTGTGGCTCATTGCTTCAGCTTCGTAGAAGATACTTGATTTCATTTCGCGTTCTGTCAGTTGAACGGTGTCATATTAGGGGTTCAAACGACATGTCGTTGTTGATTTATATTGTCTGTTTTTTCTTACTTTTCAGACACACAAATTTACGATATGGATGTTTTTTCAGAATTAGACTCATCTCGAATGAAGATCTCTTGCATGGTTTTGATTTTTACAGTGTTAGATAGTTGGATAAGGTTAAAGAGTGTGGCTCATTCGACATTGCTTCAGCTTCGTAGATTTGATTTCATTTCGCGTTCCGTTAGTCGAATGGTGTCGTATTAGGGATTCAAACGACATGTCGTTGCTGATCTATTTTTTCTTGCTTCTCAGACACATAAATTTACGCTCTGGATGTTATTTTTTAATTAGACTCCTCTCCAATGAAGATCTCATGTCCTCATTAGTGTCCCTAATGGTGTCCCAAATCAATCAAAATGCATAATTTAATTTGAAAAAAAAATTATAAAAAATAAATCAATATTTTATATTATTTTGTGCAATATTATTGGATAAGGACATGAGGACAACAACTTTTTGGGACAAAGAATTCCAATCCTCTCCATTACTGGAGAGAACAGTTCAAGTTTGTAGTGTATTTTAAAAGTAAAAATGTAAACTTAATATAAATTAAAGGATATAAAAGTCTTTATTTTTTATTTTTCAATGTTTTTTTATTAACTATCTCTGTCATAATGGAGAGGAGTCTCACTCACTTTTTTTTATTACTTGAACCTTTATTTGTACATCATATCCATTTCCTATTGGTTAATTTTACTGAAAGATGAAATACTCGTGAATAAAAAGTTAAAATGAGTGAATAGTTTTTTATCCAATTAACTCAAACATAAAATAAGGGAAAAACTTGATACTTATGATTCAACATTCAATTATAGATGTGGAGAATGACTAAATATTTATGTATTGAAAATGTAAAAGTTAATATACTGATAATAGGTAAAAGTTAATATATTGATAATATAAATATTTATTATAGTCAGTATATTATTTATCATTCATTTAGATTAATTATTTCGGAAAAATTATGATAATGTAATGACAATATAAAAATTCACAATAGTTCTCAAATAAAAAAATGATGAGAACAAGAAATTAATTCTCACCTGAATCTGTGTCTTACAATAACAAGTACTTGAGCCTATGTTATAATTACTACTAAAATTTAGTTATTATCAAGTATAAAGGCCAACTTCTTGATCAGGTTAACTGATTTCTACTGATATGAAAGTAAATGCCTATAAACTATTAACCTGTTTGAATCAGTCAAGTAAATAAATACAATCCATCATTCCCACGAGTTTCTGTTTTATTCTGTCTTTTTTATTTTGCACTGAAAGTCAAACAATTTACTCGAATCCCATGTGCCATGGGGACATTTTCTCATACCCCACCACCATTTTCTTTCATAACTGGGAAGAAAATTTCAAGCAGTTTTGCATAGAAATGAATGACAATAGCATGTAGGGGTGGACACTTCTGAAGAAGATTCAGGATCAAAATTATAATTATCATGGAAGTATTTCGACCCAAAATTTATCCTCTTCCATACTAGAGAGAAGAGTGTTATAAAAAAAAGAAGAAAAATATTTGCATGATTTTATTTTATTTATAGTGAGAAGAAACTTTTAATGTTAAAACTAAAAGCATTTTGCTCTCTAATACTTCACTCCACGACAAAGAACCGTACGCTTAGAAGGGAATCTATATGTCTAAAAGTCATTGTCTCTAATAAGACTCTTAAGTTCAATAATTCTGTTTGGTTAACTTTGGACAAGCATCACAGTGAATACAATATATGTATAAACCAATTTGGATCAACCCTTAACATGCATGTAAGTAATTAGACAATGTTGATCCCTTTAAGCCATGCAATCACGTCATAAATGCTTGATTTTAATTTGTTGAAAAGTTGTTGACAAAGGTGTCAATGCCATATAATGATTAAAAACAATATTGTTAATTATAGGGTAGCCTGTAATTGATTGTGCTGCATTATTTGGAATTGAAATCCAACTTTCTTGGTCTAAAACTTTACTTGACCAAGAGATGAATCAAAAGCTCAAATATACAAGTAAATGATACTTATTGAGAAAAACAGTCATATACTCCATTCCTTATATATAGAATAAGTGTATCATTAATCATACCAAAAAATCCAACCAATATATATAAAGATGAGAGGGTGAAATGAAGCTATACAAATCAAGTTTCTAATGATTAGTCTGCATTATAAAGGGGACCCTTATCTTGCATGATGTGAAACCACGAACCTAAACAATGTGTCAGATGTGTACTAGAGCTAGTCTTTCATTAATGCCGGGAGCACAAATTATTGCAGAGGACATCTTATTGCCCGGAGCTAGAAATAGTTAAATGATTTTGTGTATATAGTGATAATGTATCCGTATACAAGTTCCCTTTGCATATTTGAAGCTTCTGTGGTAGATAAGATTTATAGCTTGAAGAACCTCCTATACCTTTGAGTCTTTGACACCATAAGTGGTATTGTACTGCAACATAGGTTGCCCCATTTCTTCCCAAGTTGATTGCTATATGGATATGACATTTGTGTCGGCACATAGATAATAAAAATTCAACATGTGTTACACGAATTTAATAAAAATATAGTTGATATTATAGTTTAAATATTTATACTGTTCTACTTATTTAAAAAATTAGGTTCAGAAGAATTAGGATAAACCACCAACTTCAACTATAAAAGTTTAATATATATAGTTTATGTTGTGCAATTATATATGCTTATTCAATGAGATCTTGAAGTTCAAGTCAAGTAAGATTAACTTTTTTGATTTGAAAAATGGTGGCAAACATGGTTCCTACCATATGGGGCAATACGACAGTTTGGCTTAAGGGTAAGCTGGACACTACTTTGACATATATCATGATTTTAGTGGCTGTGAGAATATAACTTATTTCCTTATACCATGATATAATTTATTCTCGTTACATTTATAGGTTTGTTGACCGGTATAATATTAATAAGAGAGAATAAAGTACAAGAATAAAAGAATGAAAGCAATGACCAGATAGGAAAACCCCTTTGCCAATGGATAAACATGAAAATTTTGTAGATGAACACTTCTTCTCAAACTCTACTTCAAAATGAAATGGCTGAGTGAAAACTACTTAATTTTCTCATTTTTGTTGTGAAGATCCTGGTTGAATTCTCAAATAATGATAACAAATACAAAAAATCGGTCATTCTCCATGAGTCCATGGTCTAAGTCATGGAGACTGGAACGATTAGTCAAATATGTTATCATCAACTTGGTGTGTTTTTAGTAACCTATAAGGTCACAAAGTATCAAAATTAACAGAATACAATGAATATATACAAGAGTAACTTCCAAAGAAAAATTTGCAAAAGTGCAAAACACCTATAACTAGGTGGATTGAATCAATAATATTGAAAGACTACATGGGTAACAAAAGAAAGCAAAAGAATGATGTGAAAAAAGAAGGTTAAATGAGGTGAGGAAAACAGAAGTGCGTTTATCATTAGTGATATAACACTCTTATGTCTCCATATTTAGACTTCTTTAGGTTGGATCTGCTCAAAGTCAAAAACCTCAAACATAAGACGCCTTACGTCACGCTTCCCATAAACGAGATATGAAAGCCCGTGAAAGGATTGTTGAACAGCTGTTGTGGCTGGGTTTCTCATTCTCCGGTTGTGCTCAAGAGAGTCTTGAAGCTTATCATCACATATAATGTAATGGTGGAGATGTTTGGCCCTCAGATATCTTCCACAATACTTGTTCATAAGAAGGCCACGGTGCCTCTCTTGTAGCCACAACCCGGGAGCATCTAAATGCTTCATCAATAATCTTTCAGCCATCACCAAATCCTTATGAAAATAATAATAGTATGAAAACGTTATACAGTATCTTAAGAAGAACATTTTATTCTAAACATAAGTTGAGCAGAAAATAAATGACTTAGCACTTTAGCGAGTCATTTAACAAATAAAAAATGTAGTGGAATGACATGTCCTATAGACAGCAGAGAGAAGTACCTGTATCTTTTGGCCAACATATTCTAATCTCTCATAGCAAAATCGAGGATGCTCAAACTTGTACTTTGATGGATGCATGTTACAAAGCTGCAAATAGATAAGACATGAAATCATAAGAACTAGAAACAAAACCCAGGGAACTTTCAGACTTCTGAGCCCTGTATACAGGCTTCACATCTTCCATGTCTAAACTATTAAGGTGCTTAAAATTTGGATGGTTTTACATTTACAGTGTGTATATGAGCAAAATACAGTAAAGCAATACCTATAACAGGTAAGAAATACCTATAGCAATTATCTATTATGTTTCCATCCCTCGGTATTTTTACATCACTTATTAACTTTCCTAATTTCCACAGAAGAACTTCAAAATATCAATGTATGCCATTTAAATATCTAGCTCAGCCACTCAGACAAACTAGCCTTTAAGCTTTGATGCAATTTAATCTGAAGCCCAAGAATGGACTCATAAAAGCATTAACATCTGTTTGTTCTGAGATACACCAAAAGTAAAAGAACGTGAGAGGTGATAAGCAGCTACCTGCAAACCAAGTCCAAGCTCTATGTTTCTGGCTTCAGTAATTTCTGGAATTCTATCATTCAATTTTAATGGATATCCAAGTGTTTCCATAACCTTGGGTCTGCTATCAAAATCCCATAAATTTCCTCTGAACCGATGCATGCCTGGGGGAACACAAGCTCTGTAAAGCCTTGGATGTGCAAACAGAGCATCTGCAGGAGGCTGAATGAAGAACAATAAACATCATTTTTGTACCTCCACATAATAATAAATGTTATTTCTGTATAGAGGCAGGAATTTTGCATCGATATATGGCAATTGTGCAAAAAATATAGTTGAATTTCTAATGGAATTAGATTAACTAAGTTAAGCTATGTGTGTGACATGTGGATCTCTGAGTGCTAACTGTTTTAACAATAACACTTAGCAGAAGATATTTGGAGCTTGCCTTATATGTAACCATATCTTGCCAGCTTAGCTTGCCCTCCAATTCAGCAGATACAGAATCTACATCTTCAAGTTGTCTACGCAATTTGGGCTGGCAATCTTCAGCATCTGGATCCATTCCAAAGACTTCAAAAAGAACACGGTACACTTCTGGTATACCAAAACAAAGATAGATTGCCCCAAACAAAGCCCAAAATACTGACCTGCATAGAATAACAAATGTGAAGATGCAGTGAACAATTCACTTCAGAAATAGATTATAGGCAAAGACAATTTCCTTGTATATGATAGTTCTATAATAAATTATAACCATAAAGCAACACAATCTTCGACTTGAAAAGGAGGTAGCACCAGAAACATAGGTTACTGATCTCATAAATTCTTATTTAAATCTATAATTGGTGCACAAAATGCATGGTCCATATTATGGATGATTAGTTTAAACACATGGCAAAACAATATTTGAAGCCAAAGGGAAAACCTAAGTGCATGAGGATCTATGTCCAAAATCTAGTCACCCATTCTGTTTTGAAGCTAAAACAGCATCAACATGATTTTCAGATCTGAACTTTCTATTCTTGAACATCCCAAGCACATGTAATATCACACATTGTATTGCTCAATATCATCAAAAGAGAACCAAGAGAGGAAAACAGAAAACCGTATTTAGCAACTTAAAAAACAAATAACAAAGCAAACCTAAATCATGAGAACAAATGCAGCCATTTACCTAACAAATCAATTCACTATGGCTAGTCCCATATAATGGTCATAGACCAGTCATATGTCTCTCCTATTCACCCTGTTAAAAACATTACCCAATCTAAGAAAATAGCCGATTCAAGGCTCCAGACTTTCCGAAAATGTTGTTATATTGTTATTTTCTATTTATTTTTTGGCTGAATATGAGCATATTGTAAGTAAATATAATTCTAGCTGCTGGATGCACTGCAGCTCTTAGCAGAAATAACATTATTCTAGATAGGTAGACAGTATTTTGCAAGAGCACTTGCACTATCATAACTTCAAATGATAAACTAACTTTTAAATATAAAAAGGGCAAACTCAATTACAGCCAAGTTATCCATTAAGTCAATACCATATCACAGAAACAATAATCTACTAGAGAAACTACATTACTATAAAATCACAAGAAAGAATTTTTAGTGGAACTACGAGTTAAAGCTTACTTTACTGGCCCCTCGCGGTCCTTCCTCAACATCTTATCCATTTCATCAGATGGAAATATCAAATTTTGCAAGCTAGCAGCTTTAATCCACTGTGGCAAGCTCCTCTTCCCAATTAACCCAAACACTCTCTCCCTCATTGGACCCGGCGATTCCCGAGGATACCTCTGCAAGAAAAACTCAGCCATTGCCAATTCAAGCACATACTCCCCTAGAAAAAACAACCTCGAATGCCCATTCCTCACGTGTCGCGCCTTCGTTCTCTCACACGAGGGATGCTGAAACGCCAAATACAACAGATTATCAAACTGTTTCGCAGGGTTATCTTCCCCAAGCGTTTCAGATTGCTCAAGTGAGTACCCCAAAGCTTGCTTCACTTCAAGCAAGTACTCATCAATCCACACCTTATCAGCATTGTTAAGCGGCGAAGAGGGTAAGCAAGAACTCAACAATGGAAACGATTTGAGTGACAATTGAGGACTTTTGAGAAACCTTTCAGCTAATTTCTTATCTTCTAATGGGGGCTTTAAAATAAACTGTCTTGGGGGTCCTTTATTTTTAGGAGAAGTGAATTTTTTGCGTTCTGCGAGCTCCTTAAGAAGATGCTGAGGACTATTCTTAGGGAGTTCTTTTGGGTCTAAGGCTACGGCGAAAATACGAATGTTTTGTGAAGTGGGGTTTCGAAATTTGGGATTTTTTATAAGAAATAGATTTGGGTATGAAGAGAATGAAGAATTGAAAGAGTAGTTGGGTGAAGATGGTGTTGAGGAGAGTAAAAAGGAAGAAGAAAGTTCCATTTGTAGAAGCTAATTGTGGTGGGAAATGATTGTTATTGAAGGTGGAGTTTTATGAAGATTAAGAGGATTGAAAAGTAGGTATGTAAATGGGTTTCGATACCATAGATGATAGGGTTTTGAGCATTGTGTTGCAGGGTTTTGATTTTTAGAGTGATAGATGGTTGGATAAGGTTAAAGAGCATGGCTCATTCAATATTGCTTCAGCTTCGTAGAAAAATATTTGATTTCATTTCGTGTTCCGTCAGTGGAGCCGTGTCGTATTAGGGGTTCAAACAATGCGTCTTTGTTGATCTATATTGTCTATTTTTTTATTACTTCTCACACACTTAAATTTACGCTATGGATGTTTTTGTAGAATTAGACTCCTCTCGAATGAAGATCTCTTGCCGGGTTTTGATTTTTACAATGTTAAATAGTTGGATAAGGTTAAAGAGCATGGCTCATTCGACAATGCTTCAGCTTTTTAGAAGATATTTGATTTAATTTCATGTTCCGTCAGTCGAACGGTGTCGTATTAGGGGTTCAAACGACATGTCGTTGTTGATTATATTGTCTATTTTTTCTTACTTATTAGACACACAAATTTACGCTATGGATGTTTTTTTAGAAGTAGACTGCTCTCGAATGAAGATCTCTTGCAGGGTTTTGATTTTTACAGTGTTAGATAGTTGGATAATGTTAAAGAGCGTGTCTCATTCGACATTGCTTCAACTTCGTAGAAGATATTTGATTTCATTTCACGTTCCGTCAGTCGAAGGTGTCGTATTAGGGGTTGAAACGACATGTCGTTGCTGATCTATATTGTCTATTTTTTCTTACTTCTCAGATACACAAATTTAGGCTATGGATGTTTTTTTTAAATTAGATTCATCTCGAGTGAAGATCTCTTGCAGGGTTTTGATTTTTACAGTGTTAGATAGTTGGATAAGGTTAAAGAGCGTGTCTCATTCGACATTGCTTTAGCTGCGTAGAAGATATTTGATTTCATTTCGCGTTCCGTCAGTCGAACGGTGTCGTACTAGGGTTTCAAACAACATGTCGTTGCTGATCTATATTGTCTATTTTTTCGTACTTCTCAGACACACAAATTTACGTTATAGATGTTTTTTTAGAATTAGTCTACTCTCGAATGAAGATCTCTTGCATGGTTTTGATTTTTACAATGTTAGATAGTTGGATAAGGTTAAAGTGTGTGGCTCATTGCTTCAGCTTCGTAGAAGATACTTGATTTCATTTCGCGTTCTGTCAGTTGAACGGTGTCATATTAGGGGTTCAAACGACATGTCGTTGTTGATTTATATTGTCTGTTTTTTCTTACTTTTCAGACACACAAATTTACGATATGGATGTTTTTTCAGAATTAGACTCATCTCGAATGAAGATCTCTTGCATGGTTTTGATTTTTACAGTGTTAGATAGTTGGATAAGGTTAAAGAGTGTGGCTCATTCGACATTGCTTCAGCTTCGTAGATTTGATTTCATTTCGCGTTCCGTTAGTCGAATGGTGTCGTATTAGGGATTCAAACGACATGTCGTTGCTGATCTATTTTTTCTTGCTTCTCAGACACATAAATTTACGCTCTGGATGTTATTTTTTAATTAGACTCCTCTCCAATGAAGATCTCATGTCCTCATTAGTGTCCCTAATGGTGTCCCAAATCAATCAAAATGCATAATTTAATTTGAAAAAAAAATTATAAAAAATAAATCAATATTTTATATTATTTTGTGCAATATTATTGGATAAGGACATGAGGACAACAACTTTTTGGGACAAAGAATTCCAATCCTCTCCATTACTGGAGAGAACAGTTCAAGTTTGTAGTGTATTTTAAAAGTAAAAATGTAAACTTAATATAAATTAAAGGATATAAAAGTCTTTATTTTTTATTTTTCAATGTTTTTTTATTAACTATCTCTGTCATAATGGAGAGGAGTCTCACTCACTTTTTTTTATTACTTGAACCTTTATTTGTACATCATATCCATTTCCTATTGGTTAATTTTACTGAAAGATGAAATACTCGTGAATAAAAAGTTAAAATGAGTGAATAGTTTTTTATCCAATTAACTCAAACATAAAATAAGGGAAAAACTTGATACTTATGATTCAACATTCAATTATAGATGTGGAGAATGACTAAATATTTATGTATTGAAAATGTAAAAGTTAATATACTGATAATAGGTAAAAGTTAATATATTGATAATATAAATATTTATTATAGTCAGTATATTATTTATCATTCATTTAGATTAATTATTTCGGAAAAATTATGATAATGTAATGACAATATAAAAATTCACAATAGTTCTCAAATAAAAAAATGATGAGAACAAGAAATTAATTCTCACCTGAATCTGTGTCTTACAATAACAAGTACTTGAGCCTATGTTATAATTACTACTAAAATTTAGTTATTATCAAGTATAAAGGCCAACTTCTTGATCAGGTTAACTGATTTCTACTGATATGAAAGTAAATGCCTATAAACTATTAACCTGTTTGAATCAGTCAAGTAAATAAATACAATCCATCATTCCCACGAGTTTCTGTTTTATTCTGTCTTTTTTATTTTGCACTGAAAGTCAAACAATTTACTCGAATCCCATGTGCCATGGGGACATTTTCTCATACCCCACCACCATTTTCTTTCATAACTGGGAAGAAAATTTCAAGCAGTTTTGCATAGAAATGAATGACAATAGCATGTAGGGGTGGACACTTCTGAAGAAGATTCAGGATCAAAATTATAATTATCATGGAAGTATTTCGACCCAAAATTTATCCTCTTCCATACTAGAGAGAAGAGTGTTATAAAAAAAAGAAGAAAAATATTTGCATGATTTTATTTTATTTATAGTGAGAAGAAACTTTTAATGTTAAAACTAAAAGCATTTTGCTCTCTAATACTTCACTCCACGACAAAGAACCGTACGCTTAGAAGGGAATCTATATGTCTAAAAGTCATTGTCTCTAATAAGACTCTTAAGTTCAATAATTCTGTTTGGTTAACTTTGGACAAGCATCACAGTGAATACAATATATGTATAAACCAATTTGGATCAACCCTTAACATGCATGTAAGTAATTAGACAATGTTGATCCCTTTAAGCCATGCAATCACGTCATAAATGCTTGATTTTAATTTGTTGAAAAGTTGTTGACAAAGGTGTCAATGCCATATAATGATTAAAAACAATATTGTTAATTATAGGGTAGCCTGTAATTGATTGTGCTGCATTATTTGGAATTGAAATCCAACTTTCTTGGTCTAAAACTTTACTTGACCAAGAGATGAATCAAAAGCTCAAATATACAAGTAAATGATACTTATTGAGAAAAACAGTCATATACTCCATTCCTTATATATAGAATAAGTGTATCATTAATCATACCAAAAAATCCAACCAATATATATAAAGATGAGAGGGTGAAATGAAGCTATACAAATCAAGTTTCTAATGATTAGTCTGCATTATAAAGGGGACCCTTATCTTGCATGATGTGAAACCACGAACCTAAACAATGTGTCAGATGTGTACTAGAGCTAGTCTTTCATTAATGCCGGGAGCACAAATTATTGCAGAGGACATCTTATTGCCCGGAGCTAGAAATAGTTAAATGATTTTGTGTATATAGTGATAATGTATCCGTATACAAGTTCCCTTTGCATATTTGAAGCTTCTGTGGTAGATAAGATTTATAGCTTGAAGAACCTCCTATACCTTTGAGTCTTTGACACCATAAGTGGTATTGTACTGCAACATAGGTTGCCCCATTTCTTCCCAAGTTGATTGCTATATGGATATGACATTTGTGTCGGCACATAGATAATAAAAATTCAACATGTGTTACACGAATTTAATAAAAATATAGTTGATATTATAGTTTAAATATTTATACTGTTCTACTTATTTAAAAAATTAGGTTCAGAAGAATTAGGATAAACCACCAACTTCAACTATAAAAGTTTAATATATATAGTTTATGTTGTGCAATTATATATGCTTATTCAATGAGATCTTGAAGTTCAAGTCAAGTAAGATTAACTTTTTTGATTTGAAAAATGGTGGCAAACATGGTTCCTACCATATGGGGCAATACGACAGTTTGGCTTAAGGGTAAGCTGGACACTACTTTAGTATTCGCTCACCAGTTTAATCTGATATGTACGAGCTAAATATGGTCAGTCTTATCGATCTAGAGTCGGGTCCAAGTTCAAATATTAGATTCAGTTAATATTTAAGATCGGGTAAGAGGCAAATATAATTCGACCCGTTTCGAGTGAGACTCATCTCTATTACTAGAGAGTGCAGTTCTATTTTTTAGTGTATTTTTAAGGCTAAAAATGTAAATTAAAGGATACAAGTGTCATTGTCCTTTAATCTTTCAATGTTTTTTCTCATAAGTGCCCTCTCCATTAGTCTCTCTCACACACCTTATGGTCTATTAAAGATATATGATAAGTTATTTTGGAAGATGATACTTGATCAAGTTAGGTTTATGTTAGTTACCTGTTTTACAAGTTTTCTTTTCTCCTTTTCTCTTGTATAAATAAGTCATATTGACTCACTTCTTATTCAATCAATTCAATTCATTCAATGAGAATATTATCAATCTTTGTTTATCATTCTTCTTTATGTAAGCTTTCTTTTATACACTTTTTGATTCATCAAGAAGCTTTCTTTTCATGACTCTTACCACATTTTAACATAGTATCAGAGCATAAATAATTATCTTTTGATAGCTTCCGCTTATAGTTCCATGAAGGATTTCATGGAAAACTTCAACAATCAAGAACATGGTGGTGCTTTCTTTTTCATCTCAATGGCCTTCATTAGTGTTATCTTGCTTCCAATAGGTGACAATGCTGCATGTGGCAAGACTATCTTGATTTCTTTGATTGCTCCAGCGTTGTTCTTCATCATCCAATGTTTCTTCTCAACATATGTCCCTAAATTCTTCAATATCACCTTCTTCATCGACCTTCAAATTCCGATCAAAGGAGCTTGTTTTTTGTCAAAATTCTTTTCAAGTACATAAGCTAGCTTCTTGATATCCTCAAGCTCTTCAAGAATGGAATATCATGACCAATTTATCATATACAAGATTACATCATTTTCTTATTCTTCATCATTTACCCATCTTTCTTATTCATCAAAGAAACATCTCATTATGATCAAGATTCTGATATGTTCTCTCTCTTTCATCATCAATGGTTGGTTTGCTTCTGTTCATGATGGTTAAGCTCAGATATAACTTCTGTCATAGATGGTTAAGCATTGGATGGGTAGTTTCTGTCCATAGTGGTTAAGCAAAGATATAGCTTATGTTATAGATGGTTAAGTGTTTGATGATGTAGCTTCTGTCATGGGTGGTTAAACATTGTTATTACTTCAAATCAATTCCAAGCTAAAGAGTGAAAATTTTCACTCATCAGCTTGAGGGGATATTAAAGATATACGATAGTTATTTTGGAAGATGATAGTTGATTAGAAAGTTAGGACTAACAAGTTAGGTTTATGTTAGTTACTTGCTTTACAAACTTTCTTTTCTTCTTTTCTCTTGTATAAATAAGTCACATTGACTCAATTCTTATTCAATCAATTCAATTCATTCAATGAAAATATTATCAATCTTTGTTTTTCATTCTTCTTTCTTTAAGCTTTCTTTTATATACTTATTGATTCATTAAGAAACTTTTTTTTTCATGACTCTTACCACATTTTAACATGATCACTCATTCATTTTATATGTGTGTTTATTCAATTATGTATAGAGTAATGATATCTCTTTGGTCGAAAGTATCATTGATTCTCTAATTTTTTTCATGATTAACAATATATACATATATTAGTTGGCATGTCAATATTTAATCGTGTATAGGTCGAGTTTGGATTCAAAACCTGATTCGATCAATATTTGAGGTCGGTTGGGTTAGCTTCAGCTCTACGGTCGACTTTAGTATAAAAAAATGACACAAACAACATTTATGGTAAAAAAAAGGACAAGTATTACCGATCAATATTCCCCCTGGTTTGGCTTCTATTCTTAGTATAAGCTTTTAATCTTACTCAAATACCTAAAGTTCAATATACTTAGAGTTCGACTAAGATGCTAATTGTACTTTTTATATGATTTATCTCACATGAACTTGAATCCTGTTGAAAAAATCTCATGCCAAAAAACATTAAGCTGATGTACTAACTAACATTTAAATTTACAGATATGAAGAATAGTAGTAGTAAAGTAAAATAATATGGGGTGTGGTGTGGAAATAGTTTCGGAAATGGGCCATACACCTTGGCGGTTGTGGACGAGAATGTTGATGAAGAAATTAAACTTCATATGTATTAGACGCCAACAAACATGCAACGATCTCATCCTTTCCACTCTAACTCCCTAAGCACACACCACACAACATAAACTACATCTTCATGCTTCTATTTTGCCCCTCCTACTATTTCATAATCTCCATATTGCCACTCATATTCCCTCTATATAATTGCTTTCTCTTATTCACAACAAGACCTTGTTTTGGAAATTCACAAGCCTTGCATGGAAACTTATTTGAGGTTCTTGTTCTAACTCTATCTTCCTTATTCACCAATTTTGGTCAGTTCAGGTTGAAATTTTTAATTGATAAAAACGTTTCCAGGGAATAAAAAGCACCACTCTTCACGGGTAAAAGGAATCTACATATATAAAAGTTGTTACAAAATATTACTGTTTTATATATTTGCTCTATCCTATGATTAATATTTACATGTTTTTAATCATTCGTCGAAACCAATTGGTCCGGTACGAATTCATGGGTAACTTAGTAGTTTATAATTGTATACTATAACTGACTCAATTTGTTTCCTTTCTTTGTCTACTCTTCATCATCAACTGTAAGATAGAGACGTTGTAGCGAGCAAGAAATCTGTCCCTGACATGGTTGATCGTGGTCAAGAGACAATTATTCGTGCCGGTAGTGACGTGTCTCTGAAGAAGAAAGAGCTTCTTTCTAGTGCTATGAAGAGAACAAGTGAATGGTATGATTATATTCTTATGGAACTAATGCTTTGGTGGTTACTGGTTCTTATTTCAAATGTACTTAACCTGCTTCCATAGTGTGTAACTACACGAGTTTAATTACTTAATTACAGGATATCATCCCAGGAAATTCCTAGTGATATTAATGTTCAAGTTGGAGAAGCTACCTTTTCTTTGCATAAGGTAATGAACGAAATCAAGCATGGTTTATTTGCTGCATATATCACACTTATTAGTTTCATTAATATATTTTTGTTCCTGTTAGTTGCCAATGAATCAATTTTGGCTATGTTGTGCTTTATGCGAACTTCCGAAGTTATAGACAGTTGGTTCTAAGCCCGGTTAGCTTCAAACTTTGTTGAATATCAGGATCATCGATGTTAGTTGGCAATGAATCTAACGTTTACTAGTTAAATGCCAGTTTTCTCCCAGTTTTTTGCTTCTTGTGTACAAATAGAACTTAGACAAGGAAGCAAGATGCATATAGAAGCAATACTGTACAGAATTGTTATTTTTTGGGGCATTGACTAATACTATTATGCATCTTGTACTGTAATTGCAGTTTCCATTAGTCTCCAAGTGTGGATACATTAGAAAACTCGTGTCTGAATCTAATGATGCTGATGTTTCCTTCATCGGACTCTCCGATGTTCCTGGTGGTGCAGAGGCATTTGAGTTGGCAGCAAAATTCTGTTATGGGATAAACTTCGAAATAAACGTTGAAAACATTGCTATGCTTCGGTGCGTGGCAGAGTATCTGGAGATGACAGAGGATCATTCAGTTGGAAACTTGGTGGGAAGGGCTGATTCTTACTTGAATGAAGTGGCACTCAAGACAATAGCAGGAGCAGTTTCTATCTTACACATATCAGAAAACCTCGTTCCAATAGCAGAGAGAACAAAAGTGGTGAGCAGATGCATAGATGCTATTGCTTATATATCATGGAAGGAAAGCCAATTTTGTACATCTGCAAGAAGTGACAATGGCTCTGAAGAAGTAATGTCTTCAATAGCATCTCACCAGAGGCCAGTAGTTGAATGGTGGGCTGAAGATCTTACAGTTCTCAGAATTGACATTTTTCAAAGAGTTCTAATTGCAATGATGGCAAGAGGGTTTAAACAGTACGCTATTGGCCCCATTCTGATGCTCTATGCGCAGAAATCGCTACGAGGTTTGGTGAGACCCCTTACTAAAAAGATGGAAATGTTAAAAATAAATGTGATTTTATTTTATGCATTTTCAATCCTAAACTCTTTTTGATATTTTTTAATCTTGTTTCGAGGAGTAGGACATATTTGGAAATGGAAGAAAGAAGGTTGAGCTACGACAAGAGCATGAAAAGAGGGTTGTTTTAGAGACAATAGTGAGTCTTTTGCCAAGGGAGAGTAATGCAATGTCAGTAAGCTTTCTTTCTATGCTGCTTCGAGCGTCAATATATGTTGAGACAACAATTGCTTGTAGGCTTGATTTGGAGAAGAGAATGGCCATGCAGTTAGGACAGGCTGTTTTAGATGATCTTCTTATTCCTTCTTATTCATTTACCGGGGATACATTGTTTGATGTGGATACAGTTCAGAGGATCATGACTAACTACTTAGAATCTGAATTGGGAAACCATTCAGTTTATAGTGCAGATGATGAATATTTTTCTCCCCCACAGAGTGATATGGATAGAGTTGGAAAGCTAATCGAAAACTACCTTGCTGAAATAGCAACCGACAGAAATTTACCTGTTCCGAAGTTCATCAGTGTGTCTGAATTAATTCCTGAGCAATCCAGGCCAACAGATGATGGCATGTATAGAGCCATAGATATCTATCTTAAGGTGCAGTCCTCTCTCTATAGAAAATTAAGCATACCCCAGATTTGTACAGTACAAATAAGTAACTAATTTTGGTATCCTCCTGTCTATATATCTTGTTTGAACAACAGAACAAGCATTCACACTAAATAGCCAAGATTAATAGATTAGCTTCATCAAATTGAATTAGCTTTTTAGATTTATCTTATGATAGTTTATTTTCTATATTACAATATTTCATAAATGGACTTATAATTGTGGTGAAATTCTAGGATTTACTCAGTCGTAATACTATTTTGATATTGAATTCTTACACATGAGCTTATTATGAATTACTGGTGACGAAGTTGGAATTGACAATTATTCTCAGGCTCATCCTGCTCTAAGTGACATGGAGAGAAAGAAAGTTTGCAGCATTATGGACTGTCAGAAGTTATCGCGAGAAGCATGTGCCCATGCCGCTCAAAATGACAGGCTCCCTGTCCAAATTGTGGTTCAGGTTCTCTATTATGAGCAGCAACGGCTTCGCAATGCCATGAATGGTAATGATGGGGAATCTCCTTCCTCTCATGGCAAACTGAATGTATACTCCACTGATCATAATCCAGTTTCAAACGAGCTCTCCAACTTGAGAAGAGAAAATCAAGACCTGAAATTAGAGCTAGTGAAAATGAAAATGAAACTGAAGGAGATTGAGAATGCTACACTCAAAGCAGGAGTTAACAATCCTGTAGTAAATGCTTCTCCTTCTGCCAATAAGCCCCCTCTGCCTCGAAAATCTTTCATAAGCTCCGTGTCCAAAAAACTAGGCCGGCTTTCTCCTTTTCAACGTGCCGATGGTGTCACATCTGCCAAAGGTCGCACAAAACCCAATAAGAACCGACGCCATTCCATTTCCTGAGGCCACAGTTTCTGATCTCTACAAGACATTTTTAAGAGTGCAGAATACATGTTATTCCTTAGTTTATGAGGCTTGAAAAAACAGGACTAGTCTTTCCTAGTGTTTACTCATGTGCCATGCCCATGTATATTATATTATATTATCATGAGCATTCTGTGAGTACTATACTGTAAAATGTAAATGTTGGTCAAAAGTAAAATAAAATTTGAGTGATTGCTTGGATTGCAATCTAGCCAGTGAGTGGCAACAATGAATGGTAAAATGAGAATAACAAACTAAATTTAACATTGGTGGTCATTGGAAGAATCATTCTTCTTCCTATCAAGGTCAGTAGAAATAATGATTCATGAATTATTGGTGCAAATATGATAGGACCTGTCCCAAGTTTTCAAAAGAGATCATAAACATTAGGTGAGTGAAGTTGCTTTTACAGCTACATTATGCAATAGCTTTTGGAAGGATACAAAATCAAATAACAGAGGTCAGTGGGGTGGACCTGTCTATACATTTGAAGTCCTTTGGGGTAAAAAGCTTTTGAACAAGTCACAATAGTTCAAGTGACAGCCTAGCAGTGTCCATTGATGTCTAAAGCCTAATAAAAGGATTCTGATTTCTTGAACTCCTCTATTACAGGGTTGGTGAATAAGCCTTCAAAAAGAACATGATGAAATGTTTGTCACCAAAAAAGTAAAAAAATTCTAATCTTTTCTGTTTTCTCTTTATCCTTACCAGGTTGTCTCCACAACCACCACCATTATCATGGTCGCCAATGTTACCATCACTATCACCATCAAATAGATTTTAGAATAGCTTTCAAGTTAAGTAAAAAAGTAAAACTACCTGACAACTTTATGTCTTATCCCTTAAAGAAAAGAGATTATTTCTAGAATTTAAACTCGAACTTTCAAGTTTCAAACATTATTATTCTTGCGCTAAGGCTCTCCCTTACAGTGAATCTGTTCAACTGGGAAGAACAAATTCTAACCAAGAACAAGTTGCAGTGAATATGGAGTAATAGATTTTCTATTGGTGTACAGTCATAATAGTTTTAATATGTAACCCAGTAATTGTTAGCTTACCCAGATGGTCACAAATTTTATATTTTAGCACATTACTAGTATAAATACATAAACAAGGTAGGTGATAGTTTTAATATGTAACCCAGGCCACAATCTTAAAAACCAGCTCTGGTGTCAAATTGAGCTATAAATGTTTAACATCCTTTTGCCATAAATACTGCTTATAAATTTTATATGTCACAACTCACAAACCAATATTCAATATTCAATGTGGATCTAGCCTCAGATAATGCCATGGAATTCCTTTTCTCATAATAGTACAGTTAAACTGGGTCACTATTTGAGCTCATTTGTGATGACAGAGTGGAATATTCACCCTCAGGGGGCCACAATAAACACATAATATACTTTTTTCTTGGGCTTTCATTTTTTATGGCAACATTTGTTCAGATACCTACTCAAGAATCAGTTGAAAGATGTAAATTAAGCTCTATGCCTAACACTACTAGAGTGAGATGATTATACAACAATTGAATGGTATTGGAAGGATGCAAAACATGTTCTAAGATACTGACTGCCTCCTACTTCTAGATGGAGTTGATTTCGTCTCCTCTATAATTGTAGAAGCAGGACTTTCTGATGTATCAGAGCTTGTAATCTCTCCATTTCTTTCTTTACTTGACCAAATCTTAGAGAATAACTTCTTTGACATTTGAAAACCTTTCGATTTAGTAGCAGCAACATTTTCAGTATTGCCTTTACCGTCATTGCTGCTGTTTTTATCGCTACTTTGAGTGGCTCCGCTTGTTAATTTTAGTGTTGTGAGTTCCCCTTTCAATGTCTGTATGTCTTCTGATGTTCCCACAGCATCCCATTCCTCTTCTGTATTGGTTGTAGTTGATCTTGAGCTCTCGTGGGATCCAGCCGGAAGCATGGCCCTGATAGACCCGGGAAGATCAGGTGTGCTGTTGCCTCCAGATGATGTAGCTTTCAGCTGCTCAAAGAAGAGAACCTGCACAACAACACGCAATGGAAGCCGCTCGTTCTGCACAGCGTGCATGCAAGCTTCCGCAGATAACTTCCTGCAATCCATCAGCCTACATATACTTTTCCTTTCGCTCTTGCTGATTCCAGAATGCTCCTGCATGACATGGTAGCATCTGCCTGTGAAACTTGGTTACTATGGATAGAATACAAAGTCAACAGGCATAGCCAATTTCGAGGAACAATGGACAACTACTATAGTTGGATCAATTAAAAAATAGTGTCAGTTAAGACTTGACAATAGTTCATTATTTATAGCACCCCTTTGGAATATATCACTATAGAAACACAGCAAGTCAGCAACATGTATACAAAAATTAGTTTCCCGGTGAGTTCTACAATTTTGAAACCTCGAGTATCTGTTTCAGACAAATGTTTGAAATATTTGTAGGGAAAAAGAATAAGGAAAACTGGAGTTCCTGAAACAGTAGATGTGGATAATTGAACTTACTTTTAAATACATGTCAATGGCGCGATAAAGGCCATCATGAGTTGGTCTTGGGAAACTTGATACCAATTCGGCAAGATTGACAAAATCAAAAAGAGGCAAATTGGGATCACGTGCAATCTCAGCAAGGTAACCATCCACCAGTTTTGCCACCTTAACCTTATCAGAAAGATCTGACACCATCTTAGGGCTTCTGATCTCCTGCGGTTCCTCTTCCAACAGAGATTCGGTCCATGCATGCTGCTTATGTTTTACAAACTCTTCGACTAGTCTTTGCACAGTATCGACATTAAACATTGCTGCCTCAACAACTGTCGCCTCCTCCAGACACTGGCCTATTCTTCTCATCAGTTCGGATCTTTCAAACACTTCACATTCCAACAGAATAGCCGCTTTTAACAACTTCAGCAAGAACCTGCAAGAGACACTGCCTATGTCTGCAGGCAATAGATGAACAATGGTCTCCAGCAACAACCTATTCTTGACGAAATCGTCACCCTGGATCACGCCCTTATTGAAGCCAGGCAACCTTCTTGAGGCATAAGCACTTAGTGCTTCTCCGATTACAGGACCAGAAACATTTCCTTTAGTTATTATTGATGATATGACTCGTTTATAGAGATCAAGTTGGAGATCACAAAGATCTTCCACCCACCAGTCCTTTGGAACCATCTGTTGTTTCCTCACACCATTCCAGTGTGATTCATTCCCATTTTCGGATGGGAGCTTTTTCCTGTTATACGTGTATGACCACTCCACCATGGATGTATCCATTGTAGCCTTGGTAGATATTGAGTCAAGACAATGGCTCACCACCTTAAGTTCCTCTGACCATGGAAGAAGGGACTCGGTACTTTGAAGAACAATAATTGAGTCTTTCCAGCTCCTGAAAATGCTGGAGTTGAGGAAAACTTCAATCTTGTAGACAAGATTTCCTTTCTCCACGGTTTCATACATCTCAAGATACTCTGCTGCACAGCGAGCCGCAAGGACGTTGTATGGGTTGAGAGTGACAACCATACCATAACAGAACTTAGCACACATTTCGAAAGCAACAGGTCCTCCCGGAATATCATGGATATGGACTTCATCATTGTTCTCTTCATTTGTATCTGCTAGCAACTTTTGCAAGCACGCACTTTTAGATAAAAGAGGAAACTGCAGATATTGAAAATGTAGATATCATGATCAGGAATCGAAAGGATGACGGTGTCCATAGTTAAAGCAAGTACTGTTGCAAACATGAATGTATATAACAAGCCAATTGCCACAATAGTTACAAAGAGTATTCTGGATGGAAAGTTAGACAAACCCATTATGAATTTTATCAAGACTTTTCTGACAGAAAAAATGCTATCCAATATCCCTAAGTTCACCTCCAGCGACCAGAACAATTTGTCTGAAGGGTAAAGTTAAACCAACAAGTCAACTGAATGATTAAGAGTGCATGTTTTCATGAATCATCCCTCCGGAAAATTGAGTTTTAAGTAAAGGCGCGTGAATGACTTTATTATATCTCTAATACCCTCTATACAAGAGCCCTTCGGGCTTGAAGCAAGGACAATACATAAACTAATATCTGCTTCATGTATTTGAGTTAAAATTTTATTCTAAAACATACATTTGCTGATCCTACCTAAAGCCTAGTCGTTAGAATATACCAAGAGTGAAATTTTCCATGATGAAAAGAATGGCGAGTCAGATTAAGTCGACTCATTTACGAGATTGGATTAATTTATAACATTTGAACCCATATTATTTCTGTAAACTTGTTAAGTATTGACTGAGACATATGAAGATGGCTATCCACCCTTCCATCATCAGACTTCGGCAGCAGTTGGATTGAATTACAGACTTCTCGTTCTAATGAAGGGGAGAGAAACACTAATTGACAAAAAGATTAGCAGTTTCTTCCTCATATGAGCTATATTTGATATTTCAGATACCTATACCATCTCAATGTCAAATACTAGGGTAGAGAATCTTACCTTATGGAGATAAAATTTTACTTCCCCAACGATAACGACTACGTCAGATGCCAACTCAGCTGCCACATACCTGGACAAAGATATGTTGGTTCGTGACAGTTTTAAATGAAATAAACAAATCCAGAAGAAAAATAAATTGCTAACATAAATTTATTGAACCTACTTCAAATACAAAATATAACAGTTTATGCAATTGCAGATTTTTTCGCATGCATACATTGACTACAGAAATGGGGGATGGGGGACATGCCTTTATATCAAATTACAGAAAGCGCATGTTTGATAGACTGAAGTAATAGTAAACATGGATCTAATATTGTCCATAAATATGATTGAGGTGCAGGACATAAAGCCAAATATGGACACGGTTCAGGGCATAAGAATAAACCACCAGTTTGATTGTCGAGCTGTTCGAGACCATGGATGAAATTCAGGTCACAAACTTGTGTTAAAATCAATTCAAGCAGGTACAACACAAGACTAGGACTAAAAGAAACCAAATCATATATCTCTAGCCAATAACTAAAAGGAGATTAAAAAAAAGGAAAACAATTTTGCTAGTGTTGTTCTAAGAGAATAGAGGAAACTGATCTCATACCTGATATTATCTCCATCAGTTTGAAATGCATCAGGCTTAGATCCAAGTTTCATAAACTTCATCTTGGCCCTATTGAGATCTAATTCCTAGGTTCTACTACAACTGCAAGCACCTATGAAAAGTGAATCACCGACTACGACTTTGGATTAAAGAATGAATGTGAGTAACTTGGTAGTGAAGTCAAAGTTGAAAAAAAGACAGAAGGGTAAAATTATGTGTAGTATAGTTCCTAGTATGACTAAATATTTTCCACAAACCAAGGCCAGTAAGAATGGCAAGAGAAGGTAGAATGAGTAACTCTGCAGAAAACTAAACTTTATTTGTTGGGGTTTATTATTCTTTTGTGCCTTGAATGTGAAGATAAGAGATAGATAAAGAATTGGTCGCTTACTAAATTGGTAACGCGGCCCGAAAAGCAGGGCAAATGAGCATGTTAGGAGACATTGCCAACAGAAAAGACTATAAACTATTTCTCAAAGGCAGAGTTTAAGAGACACCCCCACTTGCTCAAAACTGACACCACCACACCACCTTCTGTTATATATAATATGTTTCTGAATCTCTATGTCTGAATCTCAATAACAACACAAAACCCTTTATGCTCCACAAAGTTTTAGAAGCCCAATTCCACAATCAACATTTCTTCATTAGCTTTGAAGCCAAGCACATGCTGCAACACAAGACAGCATATCTTAGTATGAGTTAAGAGAACCACCTAAGTAGTAGACAAAAAGCATCATTTTTTGGTGGTTTCTGCTTCAAACATCATTGCACACGTTTGGCACTACTTAAAAGCAAAAAAAATAATTTTTTATTTGAAGAATATATAAGTGGAAGACAACACATTTTCTCAGAATTTAAATCAATAAAGCAGCATGAAAATTAACCCAGTTGGACAAGGATCGATGGCAAGCATGACAATGATGGGATTCAGCCAAATAAGGAACAGAGAAATCTCCAAGAGATTTTCATTCTCAGCTTAAAAGCTAAAAATCGCCTAAAACACAATAATAAATAAATAAAATCAAACATAGCCCACCATATTAATTTTTGGCAAACATTTCCAGACAGCATATGTATTAAGACAAGAGCATAAAATCAATATAGTGCTCCAAATAAATATTATGGTACCCCCAATAGTTCCTCAAAAGATTTTATCATAAATTAAATTGTTAGAAGAACTTTATGGTAGTGTTTTAAATTTTTGAAGAGGTTATTTGCTGATAAAAATAATTCAAGGACTAATAGACAAAAGGTTAGGCAAATATGATAAAGTGGGAGCAGAAGTTTAATGCACACAGAGAATGAATAAAAGGGGTATCATATGAAGGATTGAAAGGACAGAAATCAAACACAATTGAAAGAATATCATGTTGATGCTCTTACTTGCCAAATCCAGAAGTTCGTTCTGGTTCAGTGAGAAATATTTGAGAGTAAAACAAGTAGAAGCAGATAACAACTAAAGGGTTAATCTGAGATGAATGAATGAATGTGAGAGTGACAAGTACAAAGAATCAAAACATGGAGTGAGAAGGAACACAAAGTTCACTTTACTATATCCTCAAAGAAAGAAAAAAGAAGGGTTCACACTTCATAGTTCACATATCACAGGAAACAAGAAACAAAACCCAAAAAGAAGAGTTGAAAAAAGATGAGCTGTTGCTTATGTTTGACAGCCACCACAACTACACAAACACAAAAAGCTAACCAAGATCAGAATGTTCCCACTCATTCTCTCTCTTCCTCTTTCATCAAAGCTTTTGAATCCGCACACTTGCCCCCACCACCACCACACCTTTCTCTTTTTCCCATTATAATCACATAACCATTTTACATCAACTTAGTTTTACACTACAATACAAAGGCATTCACAAAAATATACCAACTCAAATTGTCTGTGTAAACAAAATCCATAATATATATAAAAAAAAGTATTTTTATACACAAAAGAAATAAACTTGTGTCAGATATATAGCATCAGACACAACCCAACATTTAAATGAAAAAAAAGAACACAACTTGTGTCACTAGACCAAGCAACGAATCACTTTGAGAAAAAACAATGAATTAAAAAAGTCTCATTCTTTTTCATAAGTTGACATTGAACTAGAGGGTGGAAATACTTTTTTCTTCCTTTCTTTTCTTTTCTCTTATATTATATTCATTTCCTTCTTTTGTTTGTTTGTTGCCTTTCCATGATACTGAATGAGAACTCATTTATTTAGGGAAAACCCTTGATTTTTGACTCTCTTGTTTGAACTCATGTTAAAGTGAATAATAACCTGCATTTGTTATGTTAAAGGTCTCTTTTTTATTTTAAATAATATAGCCATGAGGCCCTCACCTTTTCTCAACATATATATAAATATAATAACTATTCATGCAATGTAATGTAATGTAATGTAATGCACGCCAATTTGATATGCACCACTTTGTTGCTCCCTTTGCCAAATACAAAAACGGCTTGGTTGAGTGCGTGAAGAAAACGACCACGCTTCTAGGTTCTCTTTTTTATGTATACAAGAAAATGACTCTTCCCTATGCTACACTTTCCCTCTCATACTTTTTCATTATAATCATCTTCGTTCATTGCTCATATCTCTCTTTTTTTATGTCACCATAGGATTCTTGCATAACTCATTAAATGCATGTTTTATGTGAAAGATGTTAATGTAGGTTAAATGTGGTATGATTTAATTGAAGAATAAACAAAACTCTTGCAAGTGGCCACAAGTTTGAATCTTATAAATGAAAAATAAAAATACATGCTATATATGAGAAATTTGGCTCCACAATAGATTTTTACGTTAGTGGGAGTCTAATGAGATTTCTGAAAATTTGAAGGTTTCATAAGAAAACACAATGTCATATTGGTCAACTCAGTTTAATATTTTTAATCTGTAATTTAGTAACCCATAATTATAATTGTGAGACTAGGTAAAACTCATAGAGTAACAATTTAAGATTTTTAGTTTTTATGATTATGACATAATTACGTTATTCTAAATCTAATATAAACATTTGGTTTTATATATTTGAGATTGGGAGAGAGAAGTAGTGAATCTTAATTAATGGTGATGGCTGGTGGGCTTTGACCAGACCAGAGAAATGGTGGGTTCTCTTAACCCCTCATTGTAGTTGAATGATCTGAAATCTGGTATATCAGTTTGTATAGTCCCTCTCATGGTCCTAGTGGACAAATTGTGACCGTAACTCTTAATTATCTTATCCAATCTTTTATTCCCTTCATGCCACATGCATTAATGCTCCAATCTACTCCTTCCAATGTCAATATAATTCACTTAAAATTTCAATATATATAAAATCGCACCATTTCATTGTATTCTAGTTTTTTAAACACATCCCCATGATAATGTTAACTAGTAACTGTTAAGTGTCAAATTGTTAAGAAAATTTATATGTTTTTGGAGCACTTAGCACGTATTTATGCTATTATTACATACAATTTCCAATAACTTAGCTAATCTTGTATTGTTTAGGAAATTACTCGTGTTTTATTGTTTGCAGTTTAGGAATGATGAACAAAGGAGAAAAAAAGAAAAGAATGAGTTTCTGAACAGCACAGGCCTCGCCCAAGCGAGAGAATGATCGCTCAAGCCATAATTCAGAAGAAAATCACCAGAAAATATTGACACCCCTCGCTTGGGCGAGGGAATGTCGCCAAGCGCCAATTGAATATCAAAAAACCTGGTAGCTTCTGTTTCTCTCTCGCCCAAGCGAGGTGTTTAAACGAGGAAAGGGATTTTTTCTCTCACTCAAGCGAGAATCCTTAGCTTGAGCGAGAGAGTGGTAGTTGGAACTTGATATGGGCAGCAAAGGAGGTTATCGAAAGACTTCTGAAGAAATTTTGGCACGAAACTAGAGGGAAACACAAGAGATTAGGAAAGAAATCGTGGAAACGATTCTACTTCACATTATTTCTTGTATAATTTCATGATTCGGGTATTGTAATAGCGAGAAGGAGTGATTAGATCTTGTTGTGGGATTCGAAATGTAATCTTCTAACATTTGTACTTCTAGATTCGATTCCATTGTAATTGTTATTTGATTTTGGGAAGTTCATCCCATTCTTAATGCATGAATTTAATTTGCTACTAATTTCTTGTTCTTGGGTTCAAGTTTAATTGGGAAGTTAAACTTGACACCGAACCTGGATCATCTTCCTTCATACATCATTGCTTTAGGAATGGAGAATGGTGCATGAATTACTTTTACATGGAACGTAATGCTAGTTAATTGGTCAAATATCCAAAGAATTGGTATTTGAGCAATTATCTAAGGAATTTACACTCAAGGGATTGATGTGAATGATTTGAATGATATGTGCATCTGAATCAGTAATTTCACAATTCACTTAGAATTGAATCCATGGATGTCATTGTGAAAGAACGATGCATTTTGATCACAATTTATTTTACTTGTTTTTTGTTCCATTTATAATTTCTTACAATTAAACATAAAATTTTATAAACACACCATTGCAAATATATACTCAATTCATTCTTGTAAGAATTAGTGTAAATTCACTTTACTTCCTGAGGATGATATTTCAGTACTTTACTAGATTTTACTACTTAAATGATATAGTGGACTTGTGGTTCTATAAATATATAACGGTAACATTGTTTACTACTTTCTTTCCCTCAATATTATTTGTTCCGAGGAAATTAAATCCATGTTTTGCAAACCTGATCCGATGGTGGTGCAAGAAAAAAACAAATGTGGGACATATGCAAAATGTGATAGATTCCTTTAACAATGTCGCTGTCCTGAATATGAAATTTGATGAGTGCATTATTAATTGTCACAATCTTTGTAAGATTGTATTTATATAAGTTTGTCGGATTGGTGACCAGTATTCCATCCATATTCTTTAAACGCTTACATTTCCCAAATTTCGAGTATAAGCTATAATGCATAAATACATAAATATATACATGACCATTTTCTCAGTTTTTGAATAGGTTGAGAGGTGGTATGACGTGTTAATTTAAAATAAATAAATAAATATGAGAATGAGTATATCCTACAGAATTATCATATAAAAATATCTCTGTAACCTTAATATAAGTTTACTATTTATTTGGATTGTTTTTTTGATGAGTTAACGATGATTAAATGATAAATTATACAATAATAATGTATAAAATTTATACATTATCAACGTATACATTTATTCTCATAAACTTACTAATACCATAATAAAATGATATCTCTCACTTATAAATTAATCATTAATAAACAAAGAAAATATAATTTTACTTATCTGGGCAGTGTTGACACCTATACCATGTGACCATTCTAGTTGAAGGTCATGCTCAATATCTTATAACTTTCCCAAAAGAGTTGTCTTTCCAGCTCAACTGAATTTATTCCTTAGGTTCCTTATGAGGGGACCAATCACTCTTAGAGTCCTTAAATCAAGGGCACCGTACCTTTAATTTTATTTTTAAGGACGCTTTTTTCGAGTTTAATTTTTAAAGCAACCTGAAAAGGCAAAGCTGGGTGAAAACAGAAAAGCATATTCTGTGTGGGGGATTACTGCCGAAACTGCCGAAACATACAACTCAAGGACAAGATTTTTGATCTATTTGCATTTTGCAATTAACACACAAAGGAGAGTTTCTCTATGAAGTTTAATATGCGTGTTATACTCCATTGTTACATCATTTACAATTCATATGAATTTTTCTAGTAATAGATGATATAGAATCTATTTTCCCTTCAATAAGGGTTTGGAGATTTCAGTAATCATCACAATGCACATGGCATCTGATTTCAATGATGACCAAGTGAATTGCACTGTAACCTTGCATGAACATGCTTAAAAGTTGTTAGAAACGTGAACTAATCATGAGAATCGAACTCAACCTTTTTTAAAGCAGAATTATTTATTGAATCTGGCTGAATCTTAAAGCAAGTAATAGAGCTTTCACCTGCTTTGACCCATCTCATTTCACCATGAACTGAGTAGGTTCGAGCCAATAACCACTTATCTCTCACTAACCAATGCTAGTTAGCCAATAACCTTGGTTTCAATCCTCTTTTTTCATTTCTCACACTCTTTCTCGAGCATAGTTGTCCGGAATCACTTATCTCCCATTATTAAATATAAAAAGATTTGATACTTTTTATTTGCAAGACAATGAGATATTTACTTTTACATTGAATATTTTGTGGCGATTTGTTAGGAGATATAACATATTGCTCTTAGGGAAACATCATTCCTAGTTTTAAGAATCTTAAGTAGGGTCTTACGTGAAATGTGACTATGAGTCTTGAGCTTCAATCATTCATTTTAAAAACTCTCAATAATATAATAAGCCTTATCATAGTTGTTTTACACTCACTTTATGACACATCACATATTTATATTAATTTTTTAATTATACAAAAGTCTTAATAATGTGAACTAAAGTCTTATGGAGTTTAAGTTGAGGCTTAATGATAAAAAGAATTATCGATCTTAAGAAAATGACACCCACAATCACTTATTGGGCATCGTCTATCCTCTATCGGAATGGGTCAAGCACACTATTCCCTCATTTCATTTGTTGCTTAATTGAAGGATAAATTCGTAGTGGGAATTAAGGGTGTGAAATTGTGAATAAGCTAGACGAATATGACCAGATTTACTTACATCCTATTAAGGATACTGTGTATTTAATATTTGAATGATGTCTTTTTGTTATTATACTTGTATTAGTGAATAATTCGGTTAAGGTACTGGACCAATGAATTACTTGTCCAATTAGTGAGTCAATGGTTGGACTAGTTAACTTGATTTATATTAAAAATTCTAAAAGTTCATAATACTATATAATAATATTTAAAAATGAAAAAAGATTCACTTACTTCGAGACTAAGTTTTTTAAATTTATTTTTCATCCTAGTCATCAATTCTAGGGAAATTCAATGATTTCAATTAGTGAGTATATCTAAACTTATTATTGGAGTAAGTGGATATTCACTCTTTAATAATTGTATACTCAAAATTTAAAAACATTAGCGTAGCTAATTAAACAACCAACAAAGAAAACTTTACTACTATAAAATGACACAAATTAGTTGAAAACATCATCAAACGGTATATAAATTATGTTGTAACTACAACAAAAGTGCAAAATAAGTTTAAAATGTAATTAAACAACGAAGATTTTGGGTTATAACATAACCTAACAAATGAAAAACATAATTGCAGATAAAAATTAAAAATACTTGACTTTTTCACCTAAAAATGACATCGATTTGGTTGTTTTAAAAAAAAAATGATTGACTCGGCTGACCCAACCATCCGAGTCATGAGTTTTAAGCTTAAACTAATCGAATCAACCCGATTTTGATATAGAGGCTCGAACCGGTTAGATGTCCGGTTGACAGTTGAACCAATCAGTTCGAGTCGAGTTTTATAACACTGGTTTTGTTGGTCTAGTGACGTAAGGTCTCGCTCGACCCCGGGATGACCAAAATGTCAAATATTTGATTCCTAAAAATCACACTTGTTGTGAGGGGCAGCCACAAATCAAAAAAGAGATTAGTTCCTTATTCAAAAAGAAGAGTGAGGAAATACTCTTAGTAACAAAAAAAAAATAGAATAACATTCCAAACCATCATTGCATAAGAAAAACCAACATGGGCCCAATTAAAATGGGCCTACATGAAAAGAGCTAGACGTATATTTGTTCAAATGTTTCAAAACACACTTGATAAACTACTCTGTACTGCAACATTTGAGAAGTCCGTCTTATGTGTAACCGGGTTCCATTGTTATACAAGTTTTTCTACCTTAAGGTATATATGATAATCAAATATTGAAAAATAAGTTTTAATGGCAAATAAATAGAGGGACTATCACCACACTTTGGCTAACTGTTAATTCTTTTATCACAGTCATACTTCCTTTTTAAATTTTTACCACAACCTTCATATCAAGTGGCACGCATTTTCTTGTTATTTGTTTTCACTTCTTTTGATTCTCTTATCCTACTCATCACTTTTCTTTTAGACAGAAAAAACATATAAAACAAACACTACACTGCTTCTTCAGGTGGACCACATTAACTGGAATAGTAAAAAGAACAAAACTGTGTTGGCATGTCGTTTTAATGTGATTTATTTATAATTCTAATTATTTATATTTTTCCTTATCAATTGCAAATTTGATTTTTCCTTTTTAAAAACTATAAGTGAATATTTGAATAAGCACTTGTATGAGAGAAAGAGGGAATCAAATAGCAATATATATGCACTCATTTATAGACAGTAAATATTATTTAAGAATTAATAATAATGATATGAGAGTATATAAAACTTTTATATCATTCATACATATATTTTTTCTCATTTTTTAAAATTTGGTTGAAATGATTATGCAAATGCAGGGTAATAGTTGTTTAACCACAAAATGAAACCAAAAAATGAAACCAGAAAATGAAACCAGAAAATGATCATTGCAAAGTATTATTCAAGTAGAAAGAGCAAAAGGTGGTCAAAATATTCTGATAAACAATAAAGGACCCAGAATCAATGGAATCCATATCAATTATCAAGCAAGATTAGTTTGTTATATCTTTATTAATCCAATACAAGACCTAATTATTTATCTGATAGGGTCTTCAAATAGGTATCGATTAATATTCAGCAATTTTGAAAAAAATCACAACTTTGCTTATCCCTTGGACATAAATATCATGAACGAACAAAATAACAATTAAGCCCTAAAGTACATAATTTGGTCCATTATACTAAATTAGTGGTTCAGTCAAAATAACTTCTTTAAGTGCCAATTACATCCATACTATATAAAGCAGTAAAGACACTAAGGAGTGAATCAAAAGCCAATGACACCTTAACATAAAGTTCTCAGCAATGAACTGCATCAAAATAAAGTCCTCACTCATCTTTCCCTTTTTGTACTGTATCTAGCTGAGAATAAACTGGCAGTGAAGAAAACCTGCAACCATCACTCTCTTGTTAATGAAGGGTTAAGAAAAATCACTAGTCACAACTCTCTATTTTTGACTAATCAATAAACATCACCCCCTTATCATTTTTCATTATTAATTATGGTAGGGGATACACTTAAACTTACTCATAACTTAATCATTTATTCTAGGAAAATCCAATTATTTGAATTAATGAGTAGATTTGGATCATTAGATTTTCATAAAATGAATGACTAAGATATGAAGTAGATTTTTTAACTTACCCCTAGAGTAAGATTTCCTCCTATTAATTATTAATTACTAAATCAAATGACAAATCATAAGGTTGTGACACAAAGTGTAAAAACATATTATCCCAATTTCAGACATGAAAATGTTATGTCTTCTTAGTGAGTGAACAAAGAATTGAATGCTCATCCATGAGCATGGAATATATATACATTTTCATTTAATAATTTCTCTATTTAGTAATAAGAGAATTTGTAACAGAATATAGCAATAATCTTAAAAAAACAAGACATGATGAAGAGGGACTAGCTTACTTGGATCAGAATTTATCAACATGGCTGTTCCTCCAAAGCTACAAGTTCCACCATGTCTCTTATTACTCTGCCAGTAACTATTAAAAGCATAAGATGCATGAGCAACCACAGTATCTGGACTATAACAGTTTCCCTGAGGTGTAATCTCCATACAATCAGCACCACCCTCTCCACAAGCATAGTCCAAAGCCTCTTGCAGTGTTTCTTCTGGAACAGTAGGCTTTGCCACACACCACAGTTTCTGAACCGGCACTATCATCGGATTAGGCGAACCATTGTCGATTGGATTGCAAGGAGGAAGATTGAAACCATGAGGGGAACTAGCTGGAGCAACAAACAGTGGTGGAATTTCAGGAGCAAAAGAAAATGGAGGAGGTGAAGAAACAACTTGAGCTAGTGGAGGCAATGGTTTTGTAGCTACATTTGAAGGAGCAGGGTAACCAACAGGGTAATCAAGTGGAGGTTCAGCTATTTCTGGTAATGGAGTTGGCCTTAAAGGGAATGAACCTGTTTTGCTAGATTCCACAACTGAAAGCTTTCTAGTTATAGTTTTTTGTAGTTTTGGAACCATGGCTACAATATTGATGTTGTTGAGATATAAAAATCCAAGCTTTTTCATGGATTCTAAGTGAGAAGACACCAAGTTCAAACTTTTATCTGAGAAATGTGAGAACCCAGAATGTGGTATGAGAGAGAATGTTGAGTTCACACTATGGAGAAACTCTATGAGGGGTTTCACCATTTTTAAGTTTGGAGGCAAACAATCCAAATTTAAAGCAACAGAAACTTTGATTTCTTTCTCCAAACCCCACCTTCTTAAAGAGTGATACATGTTCTTTGAAGAAGGAAGAACCAAACCAAGATCTTTTTGTTCACAAGAAGCAAAGTTTCCCACAAGAATGGTGGTGATTTTTGCAGCAGGGTAATGTGCTAGAACATTAGACCTAAGCCATGTTTCAGCTGATAAAATGCTGCTAGAGACACTGTTGAGGTTTCTACTGTTGATTGAAACAGCTAAAGGAGAGTTAGTGTGAGATGAGGCTAGTACAATGTCATCACTTGTCTCACAAAGGTTTAGTATTTGAATGGATTCTTCACTAGTAGCTGCAATGCAAATCAGAAAGCAATGGTTTTTATCAGAGTTAAGAGTAAAAAATGAAGATGTGAAGAAAACCACATTGTAGAACTTATAGCCTAATACATAAGCATTTTAAGGGGAGAAACCCACATTGATGACATGAAAAATGTGAGAGTTGAGTTATTTACATACCAGTGAGAACATGAACTAGTGAGAAAATAATGAAAAGATGAAATAGATATCCCATCTTCAACACTTCCTAGAAGAACAGATAATGAGACTTCTATGTCCTAACACTGCTCTTGCTTGCTTGTTTTTGCACTCACGCCTCACTCATCTTTTATATATATTGTACCTTTTTTATAGTCTAGATTTTCTTTAAAAAAATTAGTTTAGAAATGCTTATCATTTTTTTTTGGTTTCCCACGTGTTATCCTCGCACTGGAGGCAATCCTGTCCGAGCCGGGAACATCCACATGTAAGTGGGCTCGCACCGGAGGCAATCATGTCCGAGCCGGAACATCCACAAGTAAGTGGGCTCGCACCGGAGGCAATCCTGTCCGAACCGGAACATCCACAGGTAAGTGGGCTCGCATCGGAGGCAATCCTGTCCGAGCCGGACTTTTCATTTGAAGTATACTTGTGATAATTATGACCCAATATTGGTAATTTTTATTGAACAAGTATATTTAATATTTTGGAAAAAATAAGTTAATAATTATTTTGCAAGGTTGGTTTATTACGTAACAAAAATGAGCATAGTCGTTGAAGAGTACATAAGAAATGTCGAGATAAGTAAAATAAGTGTGAGAAAGAGAGTAGTAGAATAGTAGTGACTCGTGAATGAAAGGAAAGGCCTAAGCACAGAAAAGGAATAAAGACGTTAAAAATGAGCCCACCAAACAGTGAAAATATGTAGCCAATGGCCCAATTCCCTGTTTAATTATGTGTTTCTAGTGAAAACGACAATAGGGAATTGCCGTTTCCAGCCCCCGAATGGTACCAATACTAATCTACCATTCTCCTAATGTGTTTCTTTACCTTCTTCTATTAAGGTGTTAACTAACCGATAGCCTTTTAACTTATGATCATCTTTAGAGAAACAAGTATTTTAAATAGATATTATTCATTATTTATATCAACTATTTAATATTGTTGGGAAAATATGTGTTGACACATTGCATTATTTATCATTCATATTTAATTATTATTATTAACTCAAGTATTATAAACAAGTGATATATGATATATTGAATGTATATAAATTTTAAGAAAAAATTTATACACCAATAGTGTAAGACATTTTCACACTACAATTATTCATTTTTAGTCACCGTTAACTTTTAAATAAAAGTAATACAAACAAGTGATATATAATACATTTGAGTATAAATCTTTATATTTTCAATACATATATATTACACTTATAAATTTTGATAGCATAGATATCAAGGGCATTGCATACGTTTTTAAATAAGATTTTTTGAGTGTTCATTCATCACCATGTATTTGTGTTTACGTGAATAATGACTGACAGACTGAGGCCCTAATATGTTAATAAAAATTATTTTGACGATACAAATATATTAAAGTCTTTAAATAAAAAGTATTAATATATAATTAGAAGTTCATATTAAATTATATAAACCGGGTTTTTTGAAATATAAGTTTGAATTAGTTTAACAATTCTATGGGATAAATATTGTATTAACGAATTAACTTAAAAATTATTATATGTCTTACAAAATAAGAATATAAATCTTCATATACAAAAAGTGAAACAATTTTATAAACTATTTCTTGCGTGTTACAATAGGAGTAGTGATATAGTCATTGTAAAAATGTGGATGATTGGTAATTTTAATATCTATATATTATAAATACAAGAAATTATAAATAGTCCATATATCATTTATTTATTTATATGATTTTATTGACATTATAAGAGAAACATATAGATGAACGAATGTGAGACTACATTACTCTTGAAGACAAAAATTGTATACACTAACGGATTATCAGTTTTTTATTATAATACATATCATAATCAATTATTTATATTTAATCATCACTTATTTTTAAATAGTAATATAAATTAATGAGAGATAGTATATTAATTATTTAATTGTATATAATTTTTTATACTAACAGTATATAGATACTACAATTTTCCTATAATCCAAAAAATTTGACATTTGGCAGGAATTCAATTTTAAATTCTAAATTGGTTGTTCTTTTTATGTTTTTAATAAAATATTCGGTCATTCTACGTCACGTGACATATTCAATAACCAAAAAGGCCCTATGAATAAAAATTCTAAATTTTCTTGTATTTCAAGATAATTGGTAAGAAATTTGTGGTTTAAGTATACTGATCTTAATCATGCAAAAAGGAGTTGATTGATTGTGATCTTTTTGCATTTCTTGTAAATTGTAGTATTAATTTTAATTAAACTAAATATTGGAATAAAAGTGTTTTTAAGGAAAAATGAAAAGCAAGACAAACGAAGGTGGCAAACATCTTGTGGCTTGTGCATAAGAAAAAAAACATTAAATTTATTCCAGGAAAGGGAGAGTCCCACATGGACCGCTTTAAAATTCAAAGTCTATTGAGCAACAACACTGAAAATACAATTTAACGGAATTAAAAAAAAATTAAGAATGAACTAGGAGAAAGTAAGAAAGAAGAATTAATATTACCTTACGTTGAAACCTCAATTTGTATACAGTTCCAACAATTACATAAAACCAAAAAGATTCACATTACATGCTAACAAAGATGAGAATGATAAGAAGATTGGATATATATATTTTTGGTTTCCAAATAGTATCATCGCACTAGAGACAATCTTGTCCGAGTCAGGAATATCCACACCGGAACAAACTTATTTTGGAAGAGAAATCCTTATTCATCATCACCACATGATATTTGTAGGGATCATATATCATACATACACGACTACACGTCAAATTAAAGAATGTGATGTGGAAAGCCAACTAACACCTAATTAATTAAAGTCACTACATAACAAGATGATGAATGGGTTTTATTTAACATGAAGGACAAGGGTGCTTCCATCTAAAATTAAACCTTCAATCCCAAAAGCGAGTTTATGCTCAATATATAAGTGTTGATGAGCAACAATAGCACTCTTGCTAACTACTCTTGTTTAAAAACACACCAAACACTCTTTTCGCTCTTTCTAACTACAATTAAAAGAGAGGGAACACATATACTACTTCATTTCATCTCGGTAACACTAATCATCCAAACACTATGTTTTTTTGTCTAATCACAAACACAATTCATAGAAAGTAATTTTATTCGAAGGTAAACATTCACGACATAAAACATTAGTTTCTTTTAACAGTTTTTTCCACACACTAAACTTAAACACCATATATTAATCTCACTCTAAATCCATTAGCCTAGTTATTATCTCACCATATATTAAACGTCATATCTCACACCATATACAAAAGAATTTGGAAATAGCCTAGAAGAAAAACCATCGAATTAACAATAACCCACGTTAGGAAACATTAACCACATGACATAAGCAAACATCACAATAATAGAGCGCAGAATCAACAATAAAATTGGAATCAATACCAAATGCAAATCTGAGCTACCTATTTTTTTATATAGGCAATATTTTTTATGGAGAAATTGTGCAGCTATCAATATATTCCAGAAGTTCTGCAAGTATCTACTATTACTAATGGCAACCAAAATAAAAATTATAACTTGGGTACAGAAACTAAAACACATTGTGTTGGGGGCCTTGGGGGTACTTTTATTAATTAATAAAAAGTAATTATCAAGCATAAGAGGCATAAACAAAATTGCATGGTTTGTAAGAAAGGCATAACTTTTATCGTAATCCTGTTTTGTGAAGGGGGATTGGACAAACAAAAGGGATAACATACTATCTTGGCGTAGTGGATGAGTCCAAATACAAACAAAAGAGAAAAAAGGGTAAAGAAAAGCGATAAAGCATATATTAGCCTTGGGCGTATGAAACTGTGCCTGTCCCCCACAGCACTAAGAGAGTCGGTGAATGAATCTGCTGGTGCTAATGAATGAAGACGTTGTCACCCCATTCCATCACTTTCCCAAGTTAGATGTATGAACACATGGTATTCTTGTGAAAAATTGATACATTTAGATTTAGTAACACTTTAGCCCAGTATATAGGTTTTGTTATAGTACAGGAATTCGAATGATGTTATAATACTCTATTATAAATTATGTTCATAGAGAAAATAGTTTTGTTATAAATTATACTCATGTGATAATACTAAATGAACATTATGTTGGCAATTCATATGTCATATTAATTTGTAGTTATTTACTTTTTAAATGACTTTGAAAAATATATGTAAAAATAAAAGATAAATTAAAAATAAAAACAATTTGATTTATCATAAGATTATTAAATGTTTATGTAACACTAATCTTTCTACTTACTAACTTATCTCATATAGTAATTGACCATATGGAAACACATAACAAGTAATGGGTTGAGTAGAAAGAGTTATGCAAAGACATATGTATTAAGAGATAATCAAAAACATAAAATACACTTATATTCAAATATGATATATTTTATATATCTTGACACAAGTTTTTTTATCGGTTGAGATCCTCTCCAAGGCCCAATATGATAGATCTCTTGAGATATGTAGCATACAAAAAAGTCTATGAGTCCAAATTATTATAGATTTTTAAATTAAATAATATATATTAAAAATTTATCTTTTCTCACAGAAAATGTATTATTGGAAGGTACAGGAGAGTAATTGGAACTCCTTTCACTTCTCAGCATTTAGCAATACAATAATACATTTAACTATTTAAGATGTTACACCAACCACTCACCTTGTCCTTCTCAACTTACTCCGTCGGTAGGATCGGACAACCATAACATTCAGGTTGTCTTTCTTTTCTGTTTTCTGTTTTTTGTCTTTCTTTTACGTAAGGGTTTAGGGTATGTTCTTAGTAAGAAACATGAATTCAAAACGTAACCTTGTTCTTAGAGAATTCCTTGTGCGAATTACTGAATACGTGAGGAATTCCATGCAATTATTTGGCAGAAGAAGAGATAAAGGACAAAGTGGCAGTGATTCACACGAGTATATATCTAACCATCACATTCCTTATATATTTTTCTAAGCACACGTTTTTATTAATAGAAGAAAATGTTCTTTTGTTAGATATTGTTTTTATTCATTACACAATACATTAAGTTTAACTACCACCATTCCTTGATTATCAAACGATACAATAATATTATACCACAAATGATATTCATTAATAAAATATTGATTTCCAAATTTTTATAATTGTTTTGTTTGTAATTTTTACTTTTTTCTTTCTTCCAACAGAAATTGGGATAATTTTTATTTGACATACTTTCGAGTTGTAAAGTTTTCATCCCATATCTAAATTACCTAGCTTACAATTCTAACACGTAGTAAATAAAGTTTAACAAAGGAGAAAATTAAATCTGACTAACAATGGCATTAACAAAACAAAAAACAGAAATAAACACGAAAAGAACATTGTCTTCTACTAATAAAGAGCAACACTTGTATATGGGAATTGCAACCGGTAGTAAAAAAATATTTTAATGATCATAATTTTCAATTATTTCTAAATAAAAAATTAAATATTACTTTTTTTCCTTCTCCTTTTATTCTAGTTTGGATTTTCTAGTATTGTAAAAGAGTTTAACTCAACAACTTAATGAAGATAACATGTACCGAAAAAATTATGCTCAATCTAGTCTTATGAAATTTTGATATCTATTTAAAAATTGGAGAAGTGAGAAACAAATTTAAATTGATATATATATTTTTTATTATATATCAAAATTTTATTGGATAAGACATAATTGAAGATATAATTTAGAGAGAAGTGATGTGTGATTAATATAATGCCCACTCTATTTCACAAGCGTATAAAAATTGAGAGAGAAAAAAGAAAGATATTATGAATGCTCTATAATTACTATTGAACTCCCTAATGATGTATTGCATAACAGTAATAATTAATACATTTAATCATTTGCATAATACTAAATTAATGTAATTTTTTTATTTCTCAGTTTTCAATCATAATTGCTTAAAAAATATTAGTTTAACTTTGATTTCCTATAATTTTCTCCACCTGGCGGGAGGGATTAATAGTTTTTTTAACATTGAGAAACTAATGATGAGCTCTCACGGCAGTAATAATGTACTAAGTAACAAACAAGCATTGTTATTGAAATGAAGAAAATAAAAGTAGGACCTGTTTGTGGTGACGAAATCCAGATCTCACGGTCTAAAGAAGTTTCCTTTTTGTCTTTTTATTTTTTCATTCTCTTCTTTGCATTGCTTTGCAAGTTGCAACCCAAACAAAACAGACATGAATTTGGTAGAAGAAAAAAGAAGCACCAAAACCCAAACTTACTCACCATGAAACCCACCTTCTTTATTATCTTCTTCACTTCCACATTGTTTCTATTCCAATTCCACTCCTCAATTTCAATTCATGAATCTCACACTAGAAGATTCCTCCACCAACCATTGTTCCCTGAAGCTTCTGTTCCACCACCGGAAACATACACTCCGCCGTCTCCTGATGGCAACATTCCATTCTTTTACGAGAATCCACCGGGCCCACCGCCACCCTCTCAATCAGTACCTTCCAACGCTTCACTCTCGAATTCGAATTCGAACCCAACAGCAACGCAACCTAACAATGGAACAAAGAAAGTTGCGATCGCGATCTCTGTTGGAATTGTCACTCTTGGAATGTTAACTGCACTCGCGTTCTTTCTTTATAAGCATAAAGCCATACACCACGTGGAAACCCAGAAACTCGTGACCCAAAACCCGAACCCGAATTCAGAGGATTCGATGGTTCCATCATCTTCTAGCATTCTATACATTGGAACCGTTGAACCGACGGTAACGGAACCAAACAGTTCGCCGTATCGGAAGCTCAATTCCGTTAAGCGATCGGAACGGTACCGTCCGAGTCCTGAGTTGCATCCACTGCCGCCGTTGAGAAAAGACGGGAATTACCCTCCGGCGGCATCTCCGTCGTCTTCTGACGAGGAAAGTCACGTCACGACTGCGTTTCATTCACCGCAGAACTCGTCGGTGAGTTACGAGGACAGTTATTACACGCCGATTTCACGTCAGAGTTCTCTCGCTAACTATAGCCCCGCCGCTGTCGCTGCTTCCACCGTGCCACCGCCACCTCCTCCGGTTCCGTTGTCGCAGAGAACTTCCTCGAAGTCCCGGGTTTCAGCTTCGTCGCCAGATGTAAGGCATATCATAATTCCATCAATAAAGCAAACTCCGCCGCCGCCGTCTCCGGCACCACTTGATAAACGAGCAATCTCCGGAACTTCCGGAAGACCAAAGTTTTCATCGCCTCCCCCAGCTTCGAATTTGACACATCTTCAATCACCAATCAACAGAGCTCCTCCGCCCCCTCCACCGCCACCGCCTCCTCCACCACTGAAGTTGAAAGAGTCTTCAGGTATTAGAGTTTCTTCATCACATGAGTCAAGAAAGGAGAACTCTTGTAGTCCAAGTAAAGGAGTAGGTAGCAGTAGCAGTAGTGTAAAAAAAGGTTCAGCTTCAGAGAATGTTGATAATAGAAAGAGTGTGAATAATGGTGTAAGGTTTTCTGAGAGTGTAGAAGAGAATGAGAAACCAAAACTGAAAGCTCTACATTGGGACAAAGTTCGTGCTACCTCAGATCATGATACTGTATGGGACCACCTCAAATCTAACTCCTTTCAGTAAGTTAACAAACCAATTCTAACTTCTTATTTTGGTGTACTACTTTATAAGCTAATTTTCATCTCATTGGCTTATTTGCTTTTTTTGGCAGGTTAAATGAGGTTATGATGGAGTCCTTGTTTGGCTGCAATGCCACAAATTCTGTACCCAAAGAACCAATCAAAAAGTCATTTTTTCCTTCCATTGATAAGGAGAACAGGGTTTTAGACCCCAAGAAATCTCAAAACATTGCTATACTAATCAGGGCACTAAATGTCACAAGAGATGAGGTGTCCGAAGCTCTTTTAGATGGTATGTTGTTTCATTCATTGTTTATCATTTATGGGTTGTAATTAGTCTTTGGACTTGGACCACAAATGAGATTAGTTTAACTAAATCGGGCTCCCTATGGGATCAAATTGTATTTCTCAACTTCTTAGTGCCCAGATCTGAAGTGTTGATTCACAATTTCATGTTTAAGTGTAAAAGCATGCATGTTCCTTTGGTTAGATTATTTAATATCACCTGCAAAAATGTAACTTCTTAAATATGTTAGCGATGTCTGTTTATATCAAGGAAGGATTTGGAGTCAGGGGCATAAAGTTACCCATAGCCATTTATGCCAACACTGTGTAGAGAAGGAATCATATAGCAACAGAGTGCATAGCTGAAGAACTTCAACAAAAAGTCATCATCATTACACATCTTAAATCAAGTATGAAAAATGTCTAAAAAACATCATGCCATGTGAATTATTATGTTTCTTCAACAGAGATGGAAAATTAGGTGGTCTCGAAAAGTGAATTTAAAAATGTGGTAAAGACCAATTCCAGCTCATAAATTAGAGAGTTCTGGTGACAAAAAACTTGCTTTAGAAGTGTAAAGCAATGATCAAACTTCTACCATGGAGTCTCTACTGCCACCAGCTGAGAAAGATCTTGATTGTACTCTTTTTTATATTCATCTTCTTATCCCGAGGAATTATTATTATTATTATTGTTATTAAACTTGACACTGTCATTGCCACTATAATCAATCAGCCTATCACTGTAACAATTGCTTAACTACCTAGATTGGCTTGTTTGTGTAACTGTCAAGCTTCCTCTAAAAACAATAGCACCCTTGTTTTTTAAGAGCCTTGAATTTCTATGGGGTTATCCTATCTCCTATGTGAGCGTAGCATTTTCTTTTCCTAGATATAATCATCTCTATTTTCTTCATGCTTGATAACGAATAGGGATAAACCAGTAACTCTGGGTTATTGCTTCCCTACAGTCCATTGATAGTCAGTCATTATTCCTAGAAACACTTTTAATGAGCATATGTCCAATTCTAAATGAAATGTCAAACACTTCTATTGTGCCTCCACCTCGAATGACACAGGTGGATGTAAGGCTGTAATATTTGGAAGAGTTTCCTCCAGGTTAAAGTTTCCTCGATGGATCAACTTTAATGTTAGTTAACTGTATTGTTTAAAATTTGTACGGATTGTACCCATCCGAAGTTTCCAGTTTATACTGATGTACTGAATATGTAAGAAAATGTAAAATATGTAATAAACATCATGGTTGATATTGTTTTTGCATGAAACAGGGAATCCGGAAGGTTTGGGTGCTGAACTATTGGAAACCCTAGTAAAGATGGCTCCTACTAAAGAGGAAGAGATAAAACTTAAAAACTATGATGGTGACCTAACAAAACTTGGATCTGCAGAAAGGTTTCTTAAGGCAGTGCTTGATATCCCTTTTGCATTTAAAAGAGTTGAAGCTATGCTATATAGGGCCAACTTTGATGCAGAAGTTAACCACCTTAGAAAGTCTTTCCAAACCTTAGAGGTCTGGGTAGCTTAAATCAATCCTCTTGTTATCTTTTATCTCTTGCTGTCTTCTAGAAACTAATCGATCAGTTTGTTAAATATTCGTCAGGCAGCAAGTGTGGAATTAAGGAACAGCCCGTTATTCTTCAAACTCCTTGAAGCTGTTCTCAGGACAGGAAACAGAATGAATGTCGGCACCAATCGAGGTGATGCTAAAGCATTCAAACTGGACACACTCTTGAAGCTTGTAGATATAAAAGGAACAGATGGAAAGACTACATTGCTCCACTTTGTGGTCCAAGAGATCATCAGATCCGAAGGTGCGGATGGCGAATTAGCAAATGAGAATGTCAAGAGCCAAATGAATTCCAAATTTAATGAGGATGAGTTTAAGAAGCAAGGATTGCATGTTGTGGCTGGGCTCAGTAGAGACCTTAGTAATGTAAAAAAGGCAGCAGGAATGGACTCAGATGTCTTAAGCAGCTACCTTTCGAAGCTTGAAACGGGGCTTGATAAAGTGAGATTGGTTTTGCAATATGAGAAGCCAGATGTGCAAGGGAATTTCTTCAAGTCCACAAAACTATTTCTCAGAGATGCGGAAGATGAAATTGCTCGGATTAAGGCTGATGAGAAAAAGGCCTTATTCCTTGTGAATGAAGTTACAGAATACTTTCACGGCGATACAACAAAGGAAGAAGCTCATCCTCTCAGAATTTTTATGATTGTAAGAGACTTTCTAAATATTCTGGACCTAGTGTGCAAAGAAGTGGGAAGGATGCATGATAGAATTGTTGGTGGTTCTTCTAGATCCTTTCGGATAGCTGCAACTGCATCATTGCCTGTTCTCAACAGGTACAATGCAAGACAAGATAGAAGCTCTGATGAGGAAAGCTCATCCCCCTAGTACTGTGAATATGAAAGAAATGACACATTTCTCGATTTTCCCTGGATCAAATTCATTGGTTTTAAACTCGAAAAGTATTTCAACAAAACCAGAACGAATCGGATTCCGCTATTAATAGTGATGAAGCTTCTTCATGGTAGGGCTATCTCATTCAACTTCATATGAAGCACTAATGAAATTTTGAGTGTGAGGAGCAGGAGATGACATCATTTTCTTTCACCAACTCCAACACATGCTAGAATCATATAGATTTTATTAGATTAGAGTTCCACACATTTTCTTATTGTAGAATGTATTGAATTACCAAAGAGGTTCCTATATGTATTTTTTGTATCAATCAATTACTAATAATAAGTAGCAGTTTTGCAGCAATTCCTTTATCCATGCATAGCATTTAAGAATCAAGCAACGTACCAGCACACTAGAGCAGTATATGTTACATTACAACGTTTATATTTATGTTGCAATGAACCAAGATGGGATGAAAAAGTTCTGCAGAACATCTTAATACAGAATTGAGTTTCAGAACTGAATTGACTGAATCTTCTAATAAAACTCCAAAAATAAAATCCTTGAGTTAAGTAAGTTAAATATTACCAGGAGAAGGTATCACTGACATTGTCATTTTATATTTTTGTAAAAAATAATTAAATAGGACACCTATGATAATTTTAGTAGCCGAAAACAATAACTTATTAAATATAAAGAGATATTTTATTTTCTAGAAAGAATTAATACTTGATTAATAAAAGCAACCATGATATAAATTTTCTGGTATCTTATTAAAAATTCTTCAAATTGGTTTAAAAATTCTCTCGGTAGAAGGTGACACATCACTCGTGGTTATGAAATATTTTAGTTTAATTTATTATAGGATATAATTTATTTTGTTTAAATTAAAAAAAATTGTTTTTAGTAATGACGGTCACAAATTCAAGTCGTGTAAACATGATATCCATTTATAAGAGTTAAGACTATATTTATCTATCATTCTCAAACCTCACATTAAGTGACAGTCTTGTACATTGAACTGCATCTTTATGTAATTTTTTGTTTTATAAATAAAAAGTAAGATGACAATGTCATGATGATATTTTAATTTTGAAATGATACCCTTTAGTTATTTCAATGGCAAGCAACGCAACCATCATATAAAAATCATTGTCAATTAAGCAATCGGCATCTATGTTCATATATTCTTTTTTTGTTTACGTATGTTCATATATTCTACTTATAAATATTGGATCACATATTTTGTAAATTAATACAGTGCCAACTTAATTCACATTAAATCTTCCTAAAAACATGTGCACACATGACCCATCCATGTTACTAAATTTCTAGTACTTGATACATGCGGGTTTAACTCATCTTCAGTAATGGAGAGGTCGTTACTAAAACTTGTGGTTGAATTTTTTTTATTTGTTATTTAAAAATAATATGAAATCATAATTGTCAAAAAAAAAAAAAAATTGGTACGTATCATAATCATATCTAACACTGGACTCTCCAGGAGAGTATCTACTTCCCAAACATGCATCAGGGTTCGCTGAGCAAGTACACTGTACATACCTATTATTGACATTAAAAATGAGTGTCGACCATTATTTTTGAACGATTTCATAGTCCACTCCACTCTTCTATTTCTTTACTTGATTGCAAAAAAAAAAATACTGGTCAAAGAGAGAGGACTCAAATCAAATCCCTTACAATCCAATCCCACTGCTACTACACATCAATTTTTATGCCATTGGCCACACGTGGAAACTTTAAAATACTAAATCAGTTAAGCAACTAGTGTTATCGATGCACGAGAATAACCAAGAGAAATTTTTTATACTCTCTAATTCGTATCATTTTGTTACATAAAACTTGAACATTATCTGTAGTTGATTAAAGATTTTGACAAGGAGGTAGCTAAATGGGAGAGACAATATTTAATAGCATGAGCAACAAGGGAAACAGGGCAATGACAAAAGTTCAAATTAACATGGATTAAGTTGACAAAACAACAACTAGGCAAACAACATCTTTATTGGACTGCACTACAGCATATTATTATAGTGGTGGAGGGTGATAGAGAAATAGGTGATGTTTAATATACAAGCCTCAACCTCCAATTTTCAAATGATTATATTTTATCCAAGATATATATATGTTATATCAATATTTCATCAGATCTTATCATGTCAGGCTTTATCCTAACCAATATAATCTTACTATATTTTGTTCTATCATGCATCTCAAACTAGCGCTTTAAACATGAAAACACATCCTTAAAAAACGAAATAGCAGCTCCTATGAATCAAACGGAAAGTGTTAAAAGAAAAGTATTATTCAAATGGGACATCCAAAATGTACACAGGATATATAAATTAGTACCATAAAAAATCACTAATTTAGTCCTTTATAGTATAAAATAATTATAAATTTAGTCCTCAAATCAATGCCCAAAAATACATTGTCGAGTGACTAAATTAACGTCCATCTTAAACATGGAAGGATCATATAATCCATGTATGTTTCAGAGTACAATAGTCCATAAAAGAACAAGAATACAAAAAATAGCAGAAAATGAGAAAACAAATGCTTGTAGAAAGTTTTCCTTGCCTCATACTTGTTTAATATTAAGGTAGAGAGGATCACCTTCCAGCGAATTTCTTACTAACATAGTACATACAACTTGAAGCTGTTATAGATCAACTGTTGTGATCTATAATATTCTATATCCACACCACAGCACCATTGCTATTGTGGCTGAAAGCATGGTGCTATTCCAATGCCTTTTGTTCTCAAGATCTTTTCAACCAATATTTTCCATCTAATTTCCTCTTTCTTGCTTTGTGATGATATTCTCTTCTTAAAGTTCCTGAAATAACAGAGTTTGTCATACTTAAGTTGGATGATTGAGCAGCATTAGGTAAGATAATATTTAGACATTACATAATAGAGAAACTCCTAATTCAGTCATTTAAAAATATACGCATCACTAATCAAGTCCTTACAAGATTTAACAATAGTCAAGCCTTAATTTTACTAGGTGGGATTGACTACATAGATCAAACATGTATCATACGACACCATAATACTCTATAATAAAGCATGTCCATTAACAAAGCGTTGATATGTAAAATCATTCTTAATTGTTTCACCTATGGTTTCTTTCCTATGTGGTAGTGTTTTAAATCTTTATGGACTGAATTGGTGGCAAAAAAACTTAAGGATCTATATGATGGGCTGAATTGATGATTTACTTATTGTTACCTGCACAATGGAACTCTGCAGAAATCTGGATCGGCACAAAGTCTGGAGTGTAGCTCCAAAAGCTGCCACATCCTCTTGCAATGAACACAACCTCCTGGCACTCTTGCCTTGCAGCCAGCAAAATGACGTACAAGCAATTCTAGTCCCTTGCAGGCTGTATATTTACATGGCTGGTTTGCTTTGAAGTCTTTATCGCGAGGGCCAATAGTTCTACAACCATCTCTACAAATGTGAACAAGAGCTTCCATTGCCTCATATAATTGAAGATAGGTCTTCCTATCATTGATTTTTCTGTGCCTCTCACTTTTTGCCTAATAAAATCGGTTCATTCAAAGGCAATTAGACAATGGATTAATCAAGTTACTCGGGGTGCAAGATAAAACATTAAATGAGGAGAAAGAGGATAAAGCCTTCTTACATTTTGTTCTTCCATCATGGACATAACGAGTTCCTTTTTTAAAGCAGGATGGCTCTGCTTCATTACTTTCCATCCTTCTGACTTAGAAACAGCTTTGAAATTCTTTAGTATCATACGGTGACAAATGAGGTTGAGTCGCGGAGCATCACATAGTAATGCAAGTTGAAATACATCAGCTACATTATCTATGGTCAGTAAACCCAACTCTAGCTTCTGCTCACACTCGCACTTCAAGTGAGGTACCACAAATACATGTGACAACACTAACAAAGGTAGGACGAATTCCTCCATTTCTTCTTTCCCATAACTGCGAAATAGAAAAATTAACTTTGAGCATATTTACATATCAGTATAAATAATGTAGGACCAGGTTCAGTCATGGCACAGTTTAAAAAAATGGATGAGTCATGTAAATCAAATCATAACTTATAGATCAATATTTTTTGTTTTAATTTGCAACAGCAAAAATGCACACAAACTTGGACTACATTCACAGATAACTCAGTAAATTTTAATCAGCAATAATGATTCCCTGTTCCCTCAATTTTTTTTTTCTGTTTCAATCTCTGATTTTTACAATCTTCAAATAATTACATGACAGTAATTTGAGTTAAAAAAATCAAGACAACATGATCAGGCATTACACCATAATATGGGTGGTGTTTATGATTTATACACAAACAATCTGATAACTTCAAAGTTAATGAGGGATTGAACCTACGAGGAAGAGTACAGGAATCGAATAAAAGCCCGAACAGCATCATGTGGAACCCCGGAGATTGAGATTGATCGCCAACAGTCGTGACGGTTAGCTTGCTTCAGCATGCCTCTTATTACAGGAGAAGCCATGCCCTGTTCACATAGTATGAAATTAATTGTTAGTGGTATCCACACAGAATGTATTCAACATAGCATAGTCGACTCGCTTTGTTGTTAATTGTTAATGTTAAAAGACAGAATATGAGCACTCCATTGTGGTGCAGATCATACAATCATAGCATTCCAGAGACCAGGAATTTAATATACAACAACGAATCTTTCTACAAAACTTGATCTTAGAATAAAATCATCCAAACATTAATACTTCATTATAAATAAAATCAATTTTACAAAAAAAAAAACAAATTCATTCAAAATCATATTTTACAAACGATTATCCAAACACACTGATTCTTTGAGATATGTGGTGACAAATAAATTTTGAATACACGTGGCTATCAAATAAAAAAAAGTATGTATGGGAAATAAAAGACTTACAAGAATATTAGAGTGAGCATAAATAGTGCCACCGTTTTCAGTATTAATGCAAATATCAGCTTCATAACCTTCATTGAAAAGACGTTCCCACATGTCTTTTGTGGCTGAAGAGACACAGCTGCGCCCTAATGATGCTGAATTCTTCTTCATCACAAGCTTAGGAAAACAAAAGACTGGTGATGGAGGTAAAGGAGGTGGTGTTGGAGTAAAATTCTTGCCCTTGCTGAGAGATTTACAACAATTGTTCTCCATGTTTGCCATCAGATTATGATCTGCTACTGTCCAAGGAATACAAAATCAAGGAATAAATATATGCCTCAACTTTTTCCACTTTGTATAATAATATAAATAGATAACCATTTTTATGAGTGTAATATTATGTACTATGAATGTAATGATATCATTTATTTGAATTACATTTTTCAAAGAGTGAATGATAATTAATTATGAATGATATATGATACGGTGACAATGTTTAAAACTCATTGCATACATTCGTTTAGCATGTTATAAAAGATTTAATTATGATGATGCTAATTATAAATATTTTTTCATTATTAAATTATTAAATATTGACACAACATATTTGACTGTTTTCTTTAATACAATGGGTGTGCCACCACAGAGAATCCCAAACTATTAGCCATTATGACTGTTATTAATTACCTTGAAAGTCAAACTGCCTGTATGGAAAATGACTCTACATCCTTTCCATTGCAGAGAAACTAGTACTAAATTTGGATATTGACATATGGCAAATATAGAATTAACAATAGGGATTTTAAAATGACTTTATTATAATTTAAAGTAATCAGGATCTCTCCGTTAGTGAAAAGATAAGTGTCACACAATAACACACAAAAGGTAATGTGTAATGACAATTTTATCCTTTTGTTATCATGAAATCACATTTTTATCGTAAAAAATATGAGTAAAAACAATAACTTATCTCTCCGTTAATGGAGAGGATCCTTCTTCCCTACCACACAACAAAGCCTTGAATTTTTGTCTCTTCCATTAACCTCCTTACCCAATCACAAAAGACCACTGCAAGCCTATTCTCTCCTTTACACGTTCAGTGTTTTACATTTGTGCCTCTTCGGATATGAGATACCTCCTCATTGTACTATGGTACCACACACTGCTATATTGCTTCACAAAATGTTGCATAATAAAATCACAAAATGTGAAAACTGAAAACAAGTGGAAGAGATAATATGTTTTTTGTCTTTTTTCCTGAATTAATTATTTCAAAAATATATTGTTTTTCATTTTAAAATTTAAACAGTTAATTCCAAAGTTGTCACATGTCATACTCCAAACTTAGTATTGACATCTCCAATACTATAGAGGATGCAAACTTGTGCCAAATGTTGTAAACTATTATTGTTAAACCTTTACAATCTAGTGTTAGTTTTTGAATCTACCAATAAATTAGAAACAAGAAAAGAGTTTAATTTTCAGTCAAATTTCTTAAAGAAATGTTACAAATTCAATTTTCATGAGACGAGATAATTTGCATGAAAATGCTAAGTATGTTAAATAAAATAAGGAAATAATAAAATGCTGTTTTCATTGTTTCTTGTACAAATATTTCCAAAAATATATAGAAGAATAATTATTCAAGTTGAGAACATTAATACATAGAAGGATTATCTTTTTTATGGTCCACTTACAAGCTTTTCATTTTCTTTCATTCCAAACTCAACTCAAGTCATTACAAAAAAATTCATCTAGAAAACTCAAACATGAAACTTTAGTTAATGAAAGTCAGACATATATCACTTAAACCATTGTGAAAATACATGGATTATATCATTAATTATTACAAAACCTTTCAAGACCTATAAAGATAATATTTTCACTTTTGTATTTAGTATAACAAATAAAAATGAAATTATTTTCAATGTATTTATAGTGATTTATCTAACATGTAAATCAATCATCAACGAGTTAGTTTACAGGGGGAAACACATTAAATCTTTTGTATAATTAAGATTTGCTATAATAATCTTCTAAATGTGATCAAAATTTTACAAAGGCCCAGAGGATCTACATATGGATTTGCTGGAGTGGAGAAACTAAAAATTTATCAAAAATAAATTCAATTCAATAATTTATAATTCCAAGCAGTGAATTTAAATTCGCATCAACAATCTCATCAAAATTAAAATAAGAAACACGTTGTTATCAACAAATCTTAATAAAAATATTAAATCTGCATAAAGACGAGATTGAATTAAGAAATAACAGAGAAAGATGGAAGAAGTTACCTTGTTAGAACTTTGAAGCCTTCCTCTCAGGAATTTTAATAAACGAAAAAAAAAAGGATAAGAAATCAGAAGCTGATGGAAAACCACTTAATCCAAAATCGTAAAATCAGAACCTTCTTTGTTTGTATTAATGATAAATGATAGTGATTGCCAACACCATTTCCCTCCCACACCAAACGACGACGTTTATTATCGTTCGCTAGATATTGAGAAATGGGGAAAATGTGGTGATGAAAATCAAAGGAGCTCGGAGAGTTTTTTAGGGTAAATGATTCAGACTCGCCCTTCTCTCTCTCTCTCTCCCTTCAATTTGCAAGGCACGTTTTATTATTAAGCCACGTCTTGTCTCTTTATTATTATTATTATTTTTTTGTTAAACAAATGTTTTGTGTGATGAGTTGTTATCCAATATGCAAAACAAAAATAAAATTGACCAATTTAGTATAATATAATGGATCCAGCTTTTATTTGTTGTCGAATAGTATAGTCTTTCAACTTACTATATATGATTAATCAATGATTTAGAGGTTAGGGGTTTGAAGGAGATTTGTTTCTTAGGGTATGTGATATTGGTAAAAAAACTAGAAAATTACGTAGAGAATATTTGTAGGAGTTAAGGTGAAAAGATTATAAAACTTTAGTTTGAGTGATATCGATTTGCATGTAAGTATAATTTGAATGATGTTATCTTGAATAATCCACTAGGTCAAAAGGTGTTCAATAAAGATCAATCTGTGAAGTATTTCTGTTTTAACTAGACATCATTTCAGTAAAGTCACTAAACATTTCTTCAATATTTGTCTTAGGAAAATTTAATTTAATTTATTGTTTATGAATTGAACTTTAGAATTAAAAAATATAAAATACAAACTTATCGGAGAGTCTCATGTTTTGTTTGGTGTAAGGGAGAAGAGAAGTTTAGAATATAAAATGAAAGATCATGAAGTGTAAAATGAGTTCATAGTAAGAAGTGTCTAATAAGAAAAAAATATGTAAGTTTTTTATTAAATAAACTATTTTATGCTTAAAGAAATAAGCTCATTCTCCTTGGACTCTCTATTTCCTTTATTTTTCTTTGTTTATTATCTCCTACCAATGACACCCTAAAAGTATTCTTTCTCGAAATAAATTAGTCCTTAAAAAATTTCATTTCACCCAACTTGGTTCAAATGTTTAAAAACAAAATTGTCTTGTCAACAACTTAAACCTTATTTTGATGTTTTTATTAGGACCAAGTATCTACAAAGAAAGAGATTAGTCCATTTCAAATTTTAGCATTGAAATAGGAGAATTTTTTTAAATTTCTAATTTTTTATAGAAAATAATTTAAAATCATTACTGTTAAATGTTTTTTATATCAAATATTTGGTTATACCGAAAAAATTAAGTAACAAATGAATTGCAAGTATAGTACACATGGAATGAGTTGGAATTAACCTTATTCAAGATTTTTAATCTCAAATGATGAAGTATCACGTGCAAACACGTTCTTTGTCTCGTTTATTATCATAGGTATCGTCATTCTTTGATTTTTATTTTTCTGAGACTGATATAAACATGTGTATGACAACATAACTTTGATTTTGAATAAATAATCATTTTAGTCTCTTATGTTTTTCGGTCTTACCAATATGGTTTCTCAAAATTTGAAAAACAAAATCGTCTCCAAAAATTTTAAATATGTGTTAAATTAGTCATTTTAACATGTTTTACAATATCTGATAGAGACTAATTTGACCATAAAAAAGACTAATTTGACGGATGCTTGAAGATTTTAGGATCTTTGAGTTTTTTAATTTTTGAGAGATCAAACTGATACGATTGAAAAACATACGAGACTGAACTTTTTGAATTTTTTTGGTACATAAACGTAACTTTGATTGAATAGAGGAAAACGTATGTTTATAGGCCCAATTTTCAAAATCCAAACTATTATAATTTGATATGGACTTGACCCTGAAGAAAATATAATCAATCTAACTCCAAAAAGCCCAAATCTGTGTATTAGATTTTGAAAAAACCATTTTCCCTCTCGATGAAGAAGCGTAGATAATTGGAACGTTTGAAATTTAACCCTGCACTCTGAAACTCAGGTAAAGAAACAAATATTGCAATGACGGAAAAGAAGAGGCTTCACTCATCTCTACACTCTTCGCCACAAGAATTTCTGAACTCAGCACTAAAGCTATCACTGAAATCTTCAAAACCATATTTCAAAACCCTAATCCATTCAATTAAACCTTCTTCTGATCTCTCCTCTTCTCTCCCACTCTCTCTCTCAAACTCAATCTCCACCTCAGTTCAATCCTTCCAGAACCTTCTAGAACCAAATCCTTCCAACATCATAAGCCCCTCCAACTCCCCTCTAACCAAAACCCTCCGTCGCTCTTCCCGCCACTCTGGTTCCGAACCCAAAGCCGAAGCTCAACACCGTGTTCCCAATGTGGGAAGCGAAAAGCTCAAACTCCTCGAGCGACTCCAGATTCTGGCTCATATTGCGTCGTTATGTCTTTCGCATCCTAAGAAAGCTTTCTCGCATGAGAATTTGCTTCCTGGTGTTCAGTTGCTGCACGATAATTTAATATTGTTTGAGTCGGATTCGGTTTTATCTTCGTTGATTGAATGTTTGTGTGAAGACTGGTGGAAGGAGAATTTGCCAGGACGGGAATCGTTGATTTCACAGGCTCTGCCTTTTCTGCTATCGAGATCGCTGACTTTGAAGAAGAAGGTAGTGTTGGTTTGGATTAATTGATATCATAGATTAGTATTAATCAATTATTTATGAGATTATTAGTAACATATATGATAGAACGTTATTTATTATTCTTTAATTATAGCATGTTACCAATTAGTGGATATTGTATTGTGTTTTTTTCCGGATAGGTAGATGTGCACAGAGTCTACATGCTTCGAGAGGCGTTCAGTCTGTTTGATTTCGATGACGAGAGCATTGAAGATTTGAAGCTATTGTTGGTTCGGTGCGTGATTTCGCCATTATATTTAAAAACAGAAGATGGGAGGAAGTTCCTCTCCTTTCTGTTTGGGCTAAGTGATCAGCTTGGGAAGGAGTTACTGGCAGTGATTCGTTCGCAGATACCATTTGGAAGGAAATCTATGCTGGAGGCATATGGAGATGTCCTGTTTCGGGCATGGAAAACTGCGGAAGGGGACTGCAGGGTTGAAATTGAGAATGGATTTTTGCAGGATATGATTGAGGCTGCAATTCATGCCAGTTCAGGAGCTTTTGCTTCATATATTAGAAGGGTTATAGGAGCCTTTGTTAACCAAAGAACCATCGATGGGGTGGAGAAACTTCTCTATCGACTTTCTGAGCCTGTCATATTTAGGTCACTTCAGGTTAATATGAATCTTTTCCCCACATTTTTATCACATGCTGAATTTTTTGTGTCAGTTTGCCAAATCTTCCTTATGAAGACTGTGTATTGTTAGTAAATTAGTAGTATAAGGACACCAAGATTAGCAGTGAAAGTACAATTGTTAGGGAAGCAAAGAATTGATCTCGAAAGTAAATCGATTTGATTGCTTATTATGGTTTCATATGCCTTCTCTTATAGTAGTTAGGCTTTTAGAATGCTAGGTATTTACCATATAAGCATGAATACTCTTTAATCTTCGAGACTTTCTGAAAAAAGCCCACAAATGACTTTTTTGGAGTTGCATGATTTTAATTTTTGAGGGGTGGTATACCAAATTATATTACTTATTGCCATTCGTGATATAAAAATTTTGTTTGATTGTCATCCTACTAAATAATAACAAGTAATGGTCATTATATGTAAATTGTATTTACATTTGTTTCTCCATGTTTAGAATTTTACTCACCTCTTCTCAATAGGTTGCAAACTCAAATGTTCGTCAGAACGCTTTGCATCTATTTCTGGACATATTCCCTCTAGAAGATCCCGATGCCACAAAAGAAGAGAAAGATACGTTGCTTGATAAGCAGTTCTTTTTATTAGAAAAGTTACTTATGGATGATTGTCCAGAAGTGAGGACAATTGCTGTTGAGGGTTCTTGCCGAGTCCTTCATCTATTTTGGGAAATCATTCCTTCACCAACCATAACAAAGATAATTAAAAAAATATTTGATCACATGTCTCATGATGTATGCAGTGAGGTCAGGCTTTCTGTGTTGAATGGCATCATTTATTTGCTTGGCAATCCCCACTCTCATGAAATCCTTAAAGTGCTCTTGCCAAGATTGCAGCATCTTATGCTGGACAATGTCCTTACAGTACGAGTTGCTGCAGTAGATCTCTTAATTAATCTAAAGGATATTAGAAATTTTCAGTTCAACAAGGTACGTATGTTCTCAACCTCAGAATTTTGTAAGGAATTCCTGTATCATATGTATTTCTTAACTATCGGTACTAATATTTGGCTTGCTGTTCTTTATACTCTGTAGGTGGTTGAGCTAGATGTGTTGTTGTCTGTGCTTGCTAGTGATCAACCTCCCGTAGCTCAGAGAATAACAAAATTGCTAATGCCTTCATACTTTCCCTCAAAAGTACCCATTAAGGAGGCATGTAATCGCTGCATTTCACTTGTGAAAAGGTCTCCAGTGGCTGGTGCAAAGTTTTGTAAGTTTGTCATCTTGGAAGGAGCATCTAAAACACATCTGATGGAACTGGCGAAAGTACTTATGAGTTTCGTTTTGTCGCCTGATAAGCTGGATTCAAAACAAATTGAGGGGTTTCTTGTTGCTGCTAGCTACCTTTGTGATAATTTAGCCAGCGAAGTATGCTATAGAAATGCCCTCAAAGAATTATTTACTGAAGAAAAATTGAAAGGCTTACTCACTGTGGTATCCACAGGGCAAGCTCAATCGTCTCTATTTAACATTGTTTCTGCTGTCTGTCCGGATGGTGTTGATGATTTACTTGAACAATGCATGGATGTTGTCACAAACAGCATCGGTTTACCTGAAGATGTTGATAACCAATCTAAAACGAGGTCTGCCCATAAAATGTTGATGTCATTGGGTTGTTTTGATGATATGTTTGAATCCTTAACAGCCCTCTTGCATAAGGCTGCCTATCGCTGTCATATTAAATTTGGCACAGAAATGCCATCACAGGGTTTTTCTTCTGCTAAAAAGAAGAAATCTAAATCATCTGGAAAGTTTTCAACAAAATCGAAGGTTATAAACAGAAAGCAATCTTTTAAGGATGATTATTTAGTTGCTGTAGGGATAGCATGGCAAGTTAGAGAATTGCTTCTGCATGAGGATACCAGAAAAGCTATATTGAGATCTCAAGTTTTAGAAATGTCATTTTCTTCTCTTAAGATGATTTCTGAGGTCAGCATTGTGCATTGTGGGCAACAGGAATATATGGACATTTATCCTGTATTGGCATATATGACCCTCGCTCTGCAAATGGCAAATGACAATGATAGCACAATTGGTATGCACAACAGTGATAAGAAGAGGAACAAAAATAAGATTGATTCTTCTACATCACTTTCAGAGGCAAGTACAATTTTTTGCTAATTTTTTATTGATTTTTTGGCCCCTTTTAAAAATTTATCAATATGACTTTCTTGCATTGTTCTCAGTTTTCTATTGTGTGTTGCAAAAAATGATTTTTTTATCTATTATTTTATTGCCTTGTTGATATAGATGCCATCAGAATTCTTTAATAGTGTTACCATGTGAAACTGTAATCATTTGATTTAAATTTTGACCAAAAAATTGTAATGATTTGACTTCAAATAAGTGACTCTTATTTATTTTGTTTCTTTCTAATTCAAAATTGTATATGATGAATTTTGAATCAAATACAGAATACAAATGGTTGTCACCGAAGTAATCTTTCAAAGAAGTTGGCATAACTTTAGTTGGAGTCTATTATTGTACCAACCATTTGGTCCTTATTATCAGGTTTAATTTGGTGTAGATATTATGAATAATATATGTTTGCCTTAGAATTTAAATTATTTTATCTTATCTGCATAATGTATTTGTTGATCATCTGCTTAAAAAATTCAATTACAGCAAAATGGTTCACATGTTTTCCCCCTCAAATTTTTACATCCAGCATGGCCATTTGTCTAAGATGATTATTCAAAGCACTAATTCTTTTTATGCTTTGTGATTTTCCAATGTATCTATGGATTGACCTTATATCACAATAACTAGAATGGACATGCACAGCCTAATTTGTTGACATTTTTTTTCCTGTTGAATATTTGTCTTAAACAGACTGTTTTGGAGCTTACAATAGAGCATGTCCTCAACTGTTTAGAAAAACTATTTGGAGCAGATGGCGTCAAAAAAAATGGGCAAGTGGATTCAGATAATTTGCCGTCTTCCATCAGAACTGTTAAAAATTCTGCTAAAAGGTGTAGGTTATCTCCTACAATTGAAAGTCACCCGAGTACTATTGGTGAGTAAATACATATGTAAGGCATTTTATGTTGTTTTTGAGCTATGAGAGTTGATTCAGTTGGGAGCATTGGGAATACATGTGTATTTGTCATTATTAGAGTATGCAACTCGATATATTTATTGTATCTTGGAATATTTTAGAATTTCTTTGACTATACCTTGAGAGTTATTTTCTATTAATGTTTTTTTGATTTCTTTACTTAACTAAGACTAGTGGTCTACTATTTGCATATATAGGACAGTTGGATTTATTTTTTGTAACACATTATCATCATCACAGCTTATCACTATCATTCTCATAATATTCTGAGTTTATATTCTTTCTCCCCTTTCTTCTTAAAACTCTGCAATTCAACAGTCATGCTTTGCATCCCTGTATACTTCACCTGGACCTTGTTCATGACAGTTGCTTTTTAAAATATGCATAGGATCTGTGTACGATGAACCTCGACAAGTAGCATGCAAGGTGAAGATGCTTGCTGCTGTTCTTAAGTTCACAGCTGACACGACTGCAGTGTCATTTGCTCCTCATAACCATGGATTATTCTTAAATTACACATCAAAATGTGTGCAACACATCATATCTTCATTGGACCGGCTATATCATAATCAGATTCAGTTTAAGGACGAGGATCTGAAAAACACATTCTATTGTGTGAAAAGCTCTTTCACCTATGCAACAAAAATGCTCAATATGATACTTTCAGATTCTAGTGTGTCCGCCACAAGTCCTCCAGAACCTTTTGCTCTTGTGAATAATTTGCTTGATTTAATGATTTTAGTTGAGTCATACATGGGCTCAGGATATGCATCACGTCTTTTATCAGCAGCAGAACCCTGGCTACCTGATTTGGCTCTAGCGTTAGGATATGCAAGTATTCTAAAACATAGTGAGAGTGGTAGGGAACATTCAATTGTATCTGACCAACTAAAGTTACACTTTCCAAAATGGCCCTTGATCGTAGCCAAGAGTGAGCTCTCCAAAGTAAATGAAGCTGGAGAAGATAATGGATCTTCTCGACAAGAGAAATTCTCTGAATTCAACAGACTTTTCACATTGCTGATTATATTACTGAAAAAGAATCCTAGTATAATGGATGCAGTTGGAGATATTTTCTTGGTTTCTTCACTTGTTGGGTTGGAAAGAAAAGACTTCGAACTGGCATTAGGACTGTTACGCTTCGTGTACTTCAAGTTTAAACTAGATGACAAGGATTGGGGTGACATGATGCTGTCTTCTCTGCAAGAAATTTATCCTAAGATAAAGAGGGAAATTACAGAAGAAAGTCATGAAGATGAACTTGAGAAATTAACCTCTGCAAAGGAGTTGATTGAACCTCTTTGGATGTATCATTTATATGAAACTGGAAGGGTCTCCATGACTGATGACTAGAAAAGTAGACTTGTTTTCCTTTTTGCTTCCTTTGTAAGAATTTGAAACCATAATTAATGAAGACCTTTAGATGACCGATGTAAATAATTTTCTGCCATTTCAATGTTAACTGAAGTGGCAACATAAAAGGATATTTCTTGCCACAATGTTGTATTCTTATGAATTTTACAGATTTTTGCTACTTTTCAAACTCAATAAGGAAATATTGCAGTTTACCTTCTCCCTTGATATATGAGATGTAAATTAAATTTATATGACAGAGTTTAGGCCATATTAATGGAATATAGTGCTTCTGAGAGGGAAGAGCAGATTTAGAATCCCCATAATAGAACCTAAAATGAAATTTATTGATACAAATTGCAATAATTTGAAGAACGCTTGTTATTTACCCCGATGTTGCTTTTTGGCAATTTGAAATCTTAGAAAATAACTATTTTATTTCAAGGAATTGAAATTGTTAGATGCCAGTGTTAAAATGAAATAAGCTAGAATATTTGGCAGCATCCATGTATAATTTTTTTCAAATAGCATTTTTTTTCCAAGAACCTTGTCACTCCCATTCTAAAAAATCTTGAGAGCTTGAAGAGTGTACTATGGCAATTTATCAACTCTTTGATATCAGCTTTACATAATGACCCACTGTATCTGGTGTGATGCTAAGTTGGTATAGGTTATAATAATAAAGTTGCTTGGGTATGGTCAAATAGTACCCCTGCTATTATTGTTGATCAGCTCTCTGTTATAAACTCTTCATCAGATGTAGTTCTATTCAAGCTCATCCTCTTCATCCTCAACTCATAGATATTATTGGTGACTGGCCATAAGGTTTGTTGAGCTTCAATTTCCATAGCCATTTATTTTTTAATTGTCTGTTTGCTCGAGCATCTCTTGTTGTTCTTGCCAGGGAAGTTCGGTTTATAGGCCCTTATCTTGGTTGAATTTGTAAGATTGCTTAGGCTATTAGAAATTGGCAGAGGTAAATAGCCAAGTTGGTCTAGGTAAATAATAAAGGTGCATGGGCTATTAGACATTTATTTTTTAAGGCAAAAAGTTGCGGACAATATATATACACACATTTTCTCATACCAGAATTGAGCAAAGACCCCACACTATCTGTTCATCAGGTTTCACTCGATTGTGATCAGACTCGAATATGATCTAATTTCATCGAGTCCAAGTTTAGGTTCAAAAGTTAGACTTAATCAATACTTAGGGTTAAGTCAGGGACAAATATAATACAACCCAACTCATCTCCTTGTCACATTTTCTTCATGTTTATATAAGTCTATTTAATTATATATAGAGTAATAAATTTCTTTAGCTCAAATTATCATTAGTTTTCTAATTTTTTCTTCATATATATGATTACCAAAATACCTATGTATAAATCATTTCACATATCAAACTATGTATCCATAGCAATAACTGATATTGAGAAGAATTTATCCAAAAGAGTTATTTATTATATTTAATAAAGCTGGTCAATAGTCATTTGGGATGAAGAGATTAGGTTCAGGACTGGACCCAGTTCAGGCTAAAAAAACAAACGACCAATATTTAAAGCCAGTTTTACCCAGGCCATGCTAAACCCTATCAAACTATAGTCCACTGTCCAAACAATTGGGCAGACTCTCACCCTATTCCTTTAATACCTATATTTGACATACATTGTAATAGATTCAAGAAATTGAACAGTTACATTGTAAGAGCTTCTCATTATCGTGTGATAGCTAGCAATAGAAGTTCAGTGGCAAAACACAAACACTCTAGTGCTAATGACCATTGCCTGTAAAGCAAGATGCAGGCATACATTTCCCTCCCCATATCCAATATTACTACCATCATCACCCGGATTCAAACATGGAGTGGTATTACAAGCAATAACACTATTATCACCACAAAAATTTAAAATAAAAGCTACTCCATGTACTAAACAGTAAATCCCTTTCACAATTGTTCAAATGACTTCCACTAAATAAACTGATCTAAGTATTAAAAGTGAGATTACCCTAAGCATAAAAAAGATACCTCAGCTTGCAGTAGGATTATCAAACTGTTTGTTTAACCTGAAAGTGTTTAATAGTTAAGACCCAGGCTGATTCGACTGCGCCAATACCATTCCGATCTACTTACATTTAAATGCAGGTCTAAACCAATATTCAGATACTTATTTTCCAGACACCCCAACCCTTTTGGGAAAGTATCTAGCTCAACCGGCTTAGCAGAAGAAATACAGCTTCTAAAAAGAAAGACTGGATGTGAAGAAGCTAAATCTTTATCCAAATTCTACAGCACACCAGAAACCGCAATAAAAAATAACTCAATTGACCATCATTTAGTAATTAGTATATCACTACAAAGACTAATTATTATCTTGCTAAAAAACAAATGACAAACATAACCAGTAAAATAACACTAAAACCAAACTAAAACGAAAAAATGCAACGATATCAGTATTAATGCTAAACATTTCATTAAATAAACAAAACACATAGACCTCAAGATACTAGTTCCAAGTTCAGATCCAAAACCAAAAGACCCGAACACTAAGGACTAAAACCCGAATCCAAATTCTCAAAAAACAAGAAAAGTAGTAATAAATAAAACACTAGAAGTCACAAAATTTCAAATCAAAGATACTAATCGACAGTTTGCATAACATCCTCAGGAGCAAACTTAGTACCCTTTTCCTTATCAGCAGCGGCACGACCCTTCGCCTTACGATCCAACAACGACTTACGATCCTTATCCAAACGAAGTTTCGTTATCACAACTTTCGAAGGGTGGACCCCAACATTAACGGTTGACCCGTTTACCTTCTCTCGGGTTATCCTCTCTATATGGATAACCCATTTGCGACGATAAACTTGAACAACCTTTCCCTCTCTTCCTTTGTATGTTCCCCTAACGACTTGAACCTCGTCTTCCTTACGCACCGGCACGGAACGCACGTTGTACTTGGATCTGAGGTCGCCGGAGAGAGGCGCGCTCATGAGAACACGGCGAACACTCGACGGTGCTGTGAAATGAGCCTTGCGGCTCTTGCGGCGGCTACTTGAAACTCTGGGGTTGAACTTCATTTTCGAATTCTGTGTTGTTCTATGGCGGCAACGAGTGTTTCTGTATATCAACCAGATAAATACTGAAATTAGGGTTTCGGTGTTATTTTTCTAATTCTTTTTTTTTTTTGTAATCTTGGATTTGGTCTGGCTTCTATTCAGCCCAGTCCAATAAACCTCATCTTCATCCAACCAGGCTTACCTAACAGGCCTTCGTTTAATTCTTGTTCATGAAGGTTAATTTTATTTAATTGTTTTACTTATAGTTGAAAAATAATATCCAACGAGAATTAATAAAAATAATTATTCTCCATTGAAAAATCTAATCTTCCAATAAAAGTTAGAAAAAAATTAATACAAGGAATAACGTAATAGTTCTGTATATTTATCATCATTCAATATTTTATTACTTTTATTTAAAATATTCAAAATGGTAACACATAATAATGTGAAACTTGGAAATCAAGATGATGGTCTAGTAGCATAAGGCTTACTACATTTTCAGGAAGACCAAAAGGTTAATGTTTAATTTAGGGGAGTAACATTTATTGGAGAGACAACAATAAACCTCGAAAAAAATTAGTTCCTTACCCAAAAAAATTGAAAAATAGCCTTTAGAACCAAGAAAAATAGCTAACTTGTCAACAATTTTACATCAGTAATAATAAGATCTAAAGCTTAATACAATTATTTTTCCAAAATAATTACCAAGGTTTAGTAAACTCTTGAATGGCGACTCTATCCATCTTAATCTGTACTAAGTGGGTGGTGGACCGCAAATTTGTGAATTATCTGAAAGAACAAGAAGATCCATCTTAACTATTGAGATGGCTCCACATTACTTTGTGAGATTTTATATACATTTAAAATATAAATTCTAATTAAAAATGAATTATTAACTATAGATTTGAATTATATACATTTAATATATTAATCCATCTTAAAAATGAAGTACCCCACCCACAGATTCCAAATAACCTCATTCTCTATTGAATCGTGGCGTCATTTTGCACCCAAGCGTTGACCACAGCTCAGCTCCCACTATAAAATGCTGCACACTTCTTCAATTGCCTCAAAGGACATCACGATCTTATATTGCGTTTCTCACACTCATGCAAAAATCAACGGGCTTTGATTTAAGTGGTATATGTTTGATTCCCTTTAAGTAAGAACTCGGTTCGAATCTTGTGGATGGAAAAAATGCTAATAATGCTAGTTGGAAGTGTTATCCACATAACTGTGAATGTTCCCGACTCGGACAAGATTGCCTCCGGTGCGAGAATAAGGGAAAGAAAAAAAAAAAAAAAACTCATGCAAGAACAGTTTATACTTGTATTAACTTCTATAGTTTTTCATATTTTACTACAGGGAAAAATAATCCAAATATCATAAAAGCGAGATACTGCTTGCTGGTGATCTAAATTTTCAATCAACTTTACATAGAATCATATATATCCCCATAAATAATGAGAATTGAAGCTCTCAATCTAACCATAACTCATATAAATAGTTACATGCAAAATCTGTAACTAAAACCTCTCCTTCTCAATTCTCATATTCAGCTTCATAATTTTGAGTTTATCGCCTAATTCTTCTTTCTATGGCGGAGATGAGCACCGTACAACCACCGCGTAGTTTCCGATTGTTACAGAACGTGGAATGTGAACCTTTGGCGGTGGAGAAGTTAGGGTTTGTGAAGTTATGCGGAATCAATGCCGTTGAATTAGACGGTTACCGTAAAAGCTTGGGCTTATATGGCTACAATGCGATAGTGAAGTCCAAGTTGTTGAAACCGATTAAGGCGAAGGAGGACCATGGCGCATCTTTGATCCATGACTCTAGTCATAGATGTCAGGGGATTTCTTCTCACAAGGATCCTGACTCTGTCTCATTTTCCGGTAATATCATATTATTATCAATTAGTAACTACTTACAAGCTAAAGTTGCTGAATTTTTTCTCTTAAAGAGTATAGTATCTATGCGTGTTTCATTTGTATATTGCTTATATATTTAAGAGTAGAGTCAATTAAATATGAATGTTATATGATGAAGTGACACCCTAAAAAAAATTAGTACATACATTTTTTTTCTTTTCTTAAATGATTTTGATGAGTTTTGATTTTACTAATATTTTTCAATTTCATTCATTGTTTTCTTTGCTAGGCATGCATTTTCAACGAGCTTAGAATAGTCATTACACCATAGCAGCAGGCACTGGAGGGTGGAAAGAGATCATTCACCATCTTTGGACTTGTCTATTTTGAAAATTAATAGGGATAAAATATCTTGGTACAATTGACAAGAAGCTTGGTCTTTTTTTAATCATCTCTCTGAGTCTAGTAATAGGGAAAAAAATGTATTTTGGGACCTTTGTCCCCTTAAATGATTCTTCTAGACTCAATTCAAATCAGTTGGGGTCTAAACTCTAAAGTGACATCGATAGCAATTACCAAGGGTCGCGATTGTTTTTTTTAGATGACTGCAAACTGTTACCATATAGGATGCTGATATTTTCGACCTTTGAAGTACAGACTCCTATGCAGTAATTTGTAGCTATTATGAACTTTTGATTTGATCATTGCTTTGCTGAACATAGATTCTTCAATAATGTTGTATACTATTCAACCACTCAATAATGTCTTTTTAACTTACATGACTGATAAGACACCGGCTAAATGATGTATCACCTAAGAGAATATTCTACAATAGTTGTGTGTGTCTAAGATTCTCTCCTGCTAAACAGTCAACTTAAAACTAGTGTATATGTTCACGCAATTGCCTTTATTGTTATATAACATTGTAGAGAGTTGGAGTGGTTCTAGGAAGATGAAAAGCAAAAAAATTAAGAGTGATAGGTTGATCAGTAAGTTCGGATGCTAGGTAAACCTGATCATAAAGTCTACTTTTCAAATAAACATAACAGTCATTCATCATCACTAGCAATAAAAATAGCTGTAAGTATTTTTTAGTTTTTACTCTCTTGTTTCTGTTTGCTGCTTTTTCTTCTCCTTTTCTTATTCAACTTTTATTTTTCAAGGCCTTAATGTTCCGATTCTTCTAGAGGTAATATAAAGAAGACAAATCTTTTGTGGAATAATTTTGAAAGTGAAACTGGAAATCTCATGTATTGCTGTTTAAGCATTCGGATAAGATGTTTACCTTAAAAAAATAGTCTAGCACTATAGGTTCTAATTCTAAGCAATTCAACACATCTTTAAAGTTTTCAACATAAAAATATATGTATGATCATTCAAATCTTTAACCAAGTTATTATCCAACTAGGTAAAAATCTGAGCCAGATGTCAAATTCTGAAAATTCGTTGAACATTTTGTGGCATGAGAGTCCAATTCAGAAACTTGACAGGCAGGAAATACTTCAGCAGAAAGGTTGTGTCATTTGGTTAACTGGTCTCAGTGGTTCAGGTTTGTGAAATTCAGTTAACTTTCAGATTGCCACTATTAATAACGCTATGATCAATACACTAATTACCTTGCAACTTTGCTACTGCATAAAAAATTTGTGCAGTTCTTCAATCTTTTTTAATCCGAAATTGAGTAGTTGATATAGCATATATGCATGTGAATGAGGACTAAAATACATAGATGTTCAAGACTTTTACATCAATCCAGCTGACATACTTTAAGACAATACATGTACTTCTACTATCATTGTTTTAGTTTTATCTCTATAGTTGGATTATTTATTGGCACTAAAGTATCCTTAAGTTATACTTGGTGATATCTTCAAAATGTATAATTTATTTCAGCATGGCCTTTCCTGAAGCAGCTTCATGCCTGGTTTCAATTATTATTGTCACTTTTGTAGAAAATGAAAGCAATATTAATTTTCTTTAGATAGCAGGATAGTCTCTTACCTTTCATTCTCCTAGATAGTACATATTTAGGCACCCTGCTCTCTCTCACTCTCTGATTATAGTCTAAGCTGAGATATTGGTTTTCAGGAAAAAGCACTCTGGCATGTGCCTTGAGTCGGAGTTTGCACTCAAGAGGAAAGCTGACTTATATCCTTGATGGTGATAATATCCGCCATGGTCTAAACCGTGATCTTAGTTTTAGCAAAGAAGATCGTTCAGAGAACATACGAAGGATTGGTGGGTTACTGTGTATATACATATTTGATGTTACAATACAAATGTTCTTTCCTAAAGTGGCTAAATCTTCAAGTTATTTTTTTGTTTTTTTTAATATTTTAGTAATAGTCAAACATCATGACAAGTAATTTTCAGGTGAGGTAGCTAAACTCTTAGCAGATGCTGGGGTTATTTGCATCACTAGTTCAATATCACCCTACCGAAAGGATAGAGATGCCTGTCGAGCACTACTGCCAAAAGGAGATTTTATTGAGGTACATTCTTATTGTGGTGGACTGAATTATGCAGGTAGTTTGGCATGTGCTAAGTGCTAGAAATAGGAAGCACTTCGATTATTGAATAAGACAAGAGGTTCTTCATTGCCATTGCATTTCTTACAACCCTCAACCCACCCATGTTCTAGGTTTTCATAGACGTTCCACTAGATGTATGTGAAGCAAGGGATCCAAAAGGACTCTACAAGCTTGCTCGAGCTGGAAAGGTCAAAGGTATATAAATTATGCTTATTTTTCTTGTTGCTCTAATAAAATTGTGCATTCATCCGCCAAGTAGGATCTAATTATCCATTTGAAAATTTTCAGGTTTCACAGGGATAGATGATCCATATGAACCACCATGCAGCTGTGAGGTGTGTTCATTGCCTTGTGCAAATGTTGTTTTTCTTGTTTAGGCAAGCCTGCACAAAATGTTATTGTTGTTAAAGGGGAATAAAATATTAACAAATATAGACCATGCTTAGTGGGAAAATTTTAGTTCTCTTCTGGATTAATTCAACCTTGAAGGAATAAGTGATCTTATAGAAGAGATATCAAAGCAATTCCAGCCTCTTGCTTTTTCTTTTAACTAAGTTATCTTGCAGATAGTATTACAGCAAAAAGGAAGTGACAGTATGTCTCCCAGTGATACAGCAGAAATACTGATATCCTACTTGGAGAAGAACGGATACCTGCGGGCCTGACGTCGCTTAAGCCGGGTCTTGCTCACTCGTCTGTTGTAGATATGTTGTGTTTAACATGGTCTGAGGCACATAAACATTGCTCCTTCAGGCTGCAAAGAAATCATCCTTCACGGAGCACTTTCTTCCATCTTGTTCCCATTTTTCAGATACTATTAAGTGATCCTATAGATGGTCCTTTAAAGCCATCGAATGTTAGATGAATGGCTTTAAACATCAAGCAACTTTCTTTCTACTCTATGTAAATCCACATATTTAGTTTATCTTGAAGAAAAACAAACCTGTGTATGCAAACAATTTATTTCTAGGCTTATATGGTAAAGCTAGTCACTTGACTTCCTCATTATGCTTAATCAACATATCTTAGGCAATCTATAATTGCCCAAATTATGCTTAATCAACATATCTTAGGCAAGGAATTCAAAAAAAGTGTTCTGATTTTTCCCCTCTCTTTTGTTTTGGTTGGCAAACATAAAACTTGGTGATTTAACCCAAAAAATAACTCGCTGAGTTTTAGTGCTTTCTTTCAAAGAAAAATAAAAAATTGACCCATTGAGCAGTGTTTTTTATAACAACAAAAAAACCCATCAAACTTGGGGGAGGGGATATAAATAATAGAATCCTTCAAGCGTGGGAAAAGCCTTTGATTGTTGTCGTTTTCATTGTTGTATTTCCAATAATAATGCATTTGACACTGCTAGCAGGAACACTATACACTCAAGAAGACCACATCAGCTTAGACAAATTAGTGACCCTTTTATTTCTAAGGTTTTTTGTGGACCAGAAAATGATGGTATATTACTAGGAAAGAATAGATGATACCCCTGCTAACATTTGTACAATAACTGTTTCAGTTACAAGAATAAATCATTTTGTCCGAAGTGTGTTTTGTCCAATCTCCCTCCACTGGAAATCACAGATTGTAATCATGTTCCATTGCTGCCCTGTCAGAGTTTCATAATATGCTTCTGGATTTAATTGATGGAGTGGCTTCCAAAATGGTGTTAGAAAAATTAAAACTTTATTCCATGGCAGAGACCAAATGTTCTAATATGTAAATATTTTAACCCTCTGTTCCTCACTTTCTGGGGCGTTATCAATCTGATAGACTTTTATTTGCAGGGAATTTCTTGTATTCCCTGCATACTTGTCTGGCGTGAATGCTAAGTTCAACCAACTTTGTCCTTCATAATAGCACTTTCAAGTCAGCTACCCTAGCTAGGTTTTTTTTAGTATGATAAATAATGACAGAATCTTATGATGTTTTTTCTATTGACTTCTTCAGGCCACATTTAGCATCTCATTCGGGGAGGGTTGTAATTCAGAGTTTTGAACATTAAACTTTGGTCTAAAATGATTTTATGCACTATGCAGCACAAACAAAAAGGAAAAAGTATGGAGGGGAAGAAACTTAGTAACACAATTGAATTTTTGTTTACTATCACTGCCTTTTGAAGAATAAACTAATCATTTTCGGATTCATAACTCTTCTAACAAGTGTCGTCCCTATGAATCGAAACTTTAACATTTTAGTCTTTATAAATGTAACAATGTCTTACACTACTAAATCAACGTCTTGTTGATATAACACAATTGAATTGATAAAGGAAACATGTTACATTTTTTTTAACTTGGTAAGCAATTTATAAGCTAGAAGATTAGTTTAATATAAGTTACATGGCCAGCTAAGAAGGAAGAAATTGTTGTATGAAAAAATATCACAGCATCATAAAATGCGAATGAGAACTTCAAATATGCAATTCCCTGATGTCTCATCATTTAGATATTTGGACTTGAAAACAATTCCCCTCACGCTCCCCTTACTTGAAATGCTAAAGTTTGTCAAGTTCTAAGACCTTCAAAGGGTAAGGAGTTTGATTTCATCTAACATGTTAAAACCAAAGCTCAAGAAGGTGACATATTTAATAAAATTTTGATATATAATAAAAAAAATAACATAATCACTATAACTTTATTATCCATTACATTCCAAGAAGTTGAGACTTGTACCTCTCACTAAACTAATAAAATAAATATTTAATATTATATTATTCCATTATTCCATCATGATTAAAGTGAGTTGACATGCATTTTACCAATTAGGATTGTTTTCATTATTGGGGAGGTAAATATATAAAAAATAACATGAAAAAATTAAAAAAATTGAAGAATTTCATAGTTTTATCTTTATATGTAACTTTTAGCAAGTGCAAAAACAACACTTGTAAACTCTTTTTCACTCTCTTGGCTGAGTTTTTAAAGCAAAAGATGGATCGTTTGTCCAATGAAAGTTCTTGTTTCATGTCTTTAATCAATCAATATCTGTTAATAAGTCAAAAATAATATCTTAATTTATTTTTATTTTATTAAAATAATATATTAATTTCATATGTCAATATATGAGTGGAACAAGATAGGAATGAGGACATCAAATTGGGACATGTGATCCCCATCCATTTCTTATTTATATATGTGGCCATAGACTTTAGCATGGTATAAAACTCATTTCTCATTTCTCATCCCGGCTTAGACAATAAAAAACATCTCTTCAACATGAAAGGCCCTATTTAAAACAGAGAGAACTAGAGTTCAAACATGGCTTTTCCTAATGATTGATGAAGAAAAACAAAGAAACCTCCAAGTTTCCAAACAAGAGCACGTATACTTAATAAATACTGCTAGAAGAAAAACTGATTAGAGTTTATTATTTATATACATGAAGAGTTTTTTATATTATCAGCATATTATTTACTATTAATTTATATGTTAGTCATTATTGATTGTTAAATAAAAAAATAAAAGTATAAAACTGAATGATATCAAGCTTATACAATATCAGTATATCATTCATCCGACATATGAATTATAAATGATTTAATATTTCTAAAGCTATACACTAACATAAATAATAAACTTATAATTATAATATCTAATTAAAAAATGTAGAAGCTGACATCCCAAAACACCGGCCAAACAATTTGTATAATAAGGTGTATTTCATTTGATAAAAAATATAAGGGACAATAAATGACAAAAAATACACGTCCCTTGTTTGATATAAGAAGAAAAATCAATCAATGAACATGGTAAAAGTCTATTTTCCCCCCTTATTAAACTATGGAATCAAACTTTGTTCATACTAAAAAATACCAAAAATTCATCCTTACACACCATGATTACCACCACAAGTAGCATTATTACTACCACCACCTATCATCATTCTTAGTACCACTATCATTGCCATTAAATGGTATTTTTGAGTATGTTATACTATTATGCTTTTATTGTGTATCGACTACCAAATAATAGATAAAATCAAAATGTTGTGTTATATAACTCATTTGCTTATGTTGTGTTATTTTATTTGTGCTATCCCTTGATCCCTTAGGATCCTGCCGGTTGATGTCTTTAAAAGGAATTAATAGATTAATTAGAAATTAGAATCTTCGTATTAAAAAACAAAAATTTAATGTATTAGAATATATCATTTCTGATGAATACAAACTTTTAATATTTGATTCATATATAGCACAATTTAGCATTTTACATAACAATAATTGCAGGCGGGGTTATTTTTCTTTTAAGAAATTAGGACGTCAATTTGTGATGATGCTAGTCTACGGTCACATGCAGAGAAGTTATTTTATCTAATCTAATATGGATTAAGGGGTTGAAGACTGAGTTAGGCGAATGGAAAATTTGTTGGGTATACATGTCCAACAAAATTAAGCAGAAATATTTTGGAAACTATAATACATACATATCACGAGATCGGTTTATACTGAAGTTAATTTACACTACTCAATCTTGTTCATTGATTTTCTTAAATCCAACGATCTAAATGAGTGAAACTTAAAGTTCCTCTAAGATTCATCTTTTTCATTCTTGCCACTTATTCCATTCACTTAGTTGGATTTAAGAAAATCAATAGATAAGATTGAGTGAAGTATAACTTAACTTTGGTCTAAACAAATCTCTACTCTATATATAGTGTAATATCTATATACTTTTAGAGTTTCAGTATAAAGAATTATACACAATCAGTATATCATCTACCATTTATTTTTATTACTTTTTTGAAGAGACAATAATAATTAAAATAACAGTAGATGAAAAACTAAAATTGTATAAATCCGTATATAAATTTTCCTCTCATATATACAAATAAATATAAAGGTTGAGATGGGTTGGATTGGTCTTCAAATTAAGTTGAAAGAAATAGGCTAGAGTTATGGTGAAGCTAGGCTAGATAACCATCAAATAATACTACAAGAGTGCAGATAAAGTAAGAAGGCATGCCCTAGAACTTGGAGAAGGAGTGCATTTTGGTATTAGAACACAATATTATTATATGACATAACGATGAGTGGGTTTATGTAAATAGTATAGAAAGGGAAAAGGTTGGTTGTAATTTTGGCAGTGTTTGAAGAGGGATTAGGAAGCAAGGAATGTGACTATGTGAGTGAGGAGTTAGGAGGGTCTACATTAATGGAGATGCAAGTACTTCAAAAAATAAAGGAAAATGTAATTTCTAATGACACATTTATCCTTTTAAATATAATAAAATTACACTTTTATCATAAAAATAAATGTAAAAATATATACTTATCTCTTTATTATTGGAGAACATCCTTATTAATGAGTGAGCCCGTTGAGAGAGTTAGTGGGTTTGATGAGGGATGAATGAATGATGATTCACGCTCGCAGCTTTACTCTTTCTCTCTTATCCCAATTGGCCCTTTCGCACGCCTGCTCCCACCACTCATCAAAATCAAATACTTGTAAAAACTATTATTTTTCTCTCTTTACAACACTCAAAATGAATTATATCTCTTCTTCCTACCTTTTCCTCACACTTTCTTATTTTTCTTCTTTTGTCAGATTTGAATTCTATTCTAAGCATCAGCTAGGCCATGACCCCCTACCTTGTTTTTATGTTATTGACTCATACCCTCATTATCTTCTTAGTCAATTTAGTCTCTTATCTCTTTGGACAGAAATCACATATCTTCAATAATATCTTATTCTTTATTCTAATTCAATTACATATTGTCATATAAATAAAAAAATTAAAACAAAAGGTAATATTCTGATTGATTTGAAACAGGAAATAGACATTTTCGGGAGATGTGATATATGTCTCTCTATATCTATATATTACATGTCACGAATGGTGTCTCATTTCCTATCCAAATCAATTAGAGTGTTGCATTTTATTTTTTAATTTTTTATTCATGTGGTAAGATGTGATTGACTCAGAACAGAAAATGAGACACCGTTAAGAACATGTTATTTTTATCCTCACAAATGTATCATCACACCATATAAGTATTTTTTGAAGTGGGTAAATGTGGTTCCCATTAATATTAGTTCTCTATAGTCAAATTATTGATCTTTTAATGTATAGGAGGATCTAATAAATCTTTATAGCTCTTATATTTTATTAATAAAGAAACCACCCCCCAATAAAAGAATAAACCTAGAAAAGAAACCCAACCCCACTTCCATTCCCCCTCACATCGATTACACAAAAAGGAAATTAAAGCACAAACAATCTAAACCATTCCACCTTCTATCTTTCTATGCATCTATCTTTTCTCACATACAAAATAAAAATTAACCTAATATTATTAATTCTAGTAAGGTAACACTAGAATCCAAATTGATGAAGTTCCACTAATCATTCTCCACCACCCTTGTTAAAAACACGTTACACCCATTTGCTTGTGCTGGGACGCAACAAACAACAACAACAAAAGGACTCTTGTTATTGATGTGGGGTTAAATGGATACTTTGTTTAGACTTGTTAGTTTTCAACAACAACACCAACAACAACTACAAGCCGATAATCAATCCCTAAACTCCACCACAAGCAGAACAACAACATCTAGTAGCTCTAGATCCTCTAGACAACAACAAAACTATCACTTCCAACAAGATCAAGACGAAGAATGCTTCAACTTTTTCATGGATGATGAAGACCTTTCCTCGTCTTCTTCTAAGCACTATTATCCCTATCAACCCCACCACCCTCCTTCCACTACAACCACCACCACACCCACCATTTTCACCTCCACAACCACCCCTGATAACTTCTCCTTCTCACCGTCCCGTACTGACTTCAACTTCGAATTCTCTGGCAAGTGGGCACACGATATCCTCCTTGAAACTGCACGTGCCATTGCAGAGAAGAATAGCGCACGTGTCCAACAACTCACGTGGATGCTCAACGAGTTAAGCTCCCCTTATGGTGATACAGATCAGAAGCTTGCTTCCTATTTCCTCCAAGCTTTGTTCAGCCGCATGAACGAAGCTGGAGATAGAACTTATCGATCTTTAACTTCTGCATCGGAGAAAACATGTTCATTCGAATCAACAAGAAAAACTGTTTTGAAGTTCCAAGAAGTTAGCCCTTGGACTACCTTTGGACACGTTGCGAGCAATGGTGCAATCTTAGAAGCCTTAGAAGGGGAACCAAAGTTGCATATAGTTGATATTAGTAACACATATTGCACTCAGTGGCCTACTCTATTTGAAGCATTGGCTACTCGGAACGATGACACTCCCTTCCTCCGTTTAACAACGGTTGTTACTACCAGACCTGGTGGCTCGATCGTGGCAGTGCAAAAAGTGATGAAGGAAATAGGCACTAGGATGGAGAAATTCGCGAGGCTCATGGGCGTTCCTTTTAAATTCAACGTGATCCATCATGCTGGTGATCTCTCTACTTTGGATTTCAGCGATTTGGATATTAAGGACGATGAAGCGTTGGCGATTAACTGCGTCAACGCTTTGCATTCGATGACAGGCGTTGGTAACGCCCGTGAACTGTTGATATCTTCGTTGAGGAGGTTACAACCGAAGATAATCACGGTAGTGGAAGAAGAAGCTGATTTGGACGTTGGATTCGATGGGTTTGAGTTTGTGAAAGGTTTTCAAGAATGCTTGAGATGGTTTAGGGTTTACTTTGAAGCTTTAGATGAGAGCTTTCCGAGGACGAGCAACGAGCGTTTGATGCTTGAGCGTGCGGCGGGGAGAGCGGTGGTTGACTTGGTGGCTTGTTCTCCGGCAGACTCGGTGGAGCGACGTGAAACAGCAGCGCGGTGGTCGCAGCGTCTGCATGGAGGTGGGTTGAATACGGTGCCGTTTAGTGATGAGGTTTCCGATGATGTGAGAGCACTTTTGAGAAGGTACAAGGAAGGTTGGTCAATGACACCGTGCTCCGACGCCGGAATATTCTTGTCGTGGAAGGAACAGGCGGTGGTGTGGGCCAGTGCATGGAGACCTTGACGTAAAGTAGGTATGATGATGATTCGCACGTGTTCTCGGTTCTTTTAGCACGTGCGTGAGTTGATTGGGGTTTTTCTATAATAACTAATGGGTTTAATTTCTTTTTAAAAGTTTGGTAAGTAAGAAAATAGGATATCCTAATCCAAGGTTATGATGATGATGGTGGTGGGAGGAATTGGGAGTTTGCTTGTATTAAAAAAAAGGAATCATTAAGTAAATTGTTTTTCATTGTTAACTTTTTGGGGTACAAATGCTCATTATCAACTTTGTTAACATTTTGTGATTCATTTTTTAGTTCATGAATAGGTTATGCCATTGTAGCTATGGATACATATGTGTGTAAATTAATTGAAAGTGCTTTGATTTCAATCTTTCAGTGTTATCAAAATTAAGTATTTTTTACTAGTCTAGAGCTCCAAACATCCATTTTTTTAACTTGTGGTTTAAGAAAAATTTAAAATAACTCGGAAACAAATTAAACATCCTTCATTAAATGAAAAATAATATTTAATACAATACTCAAATTATTATTATAATCCTATTAAAATGTGTTATGGAGTTTGGAAAACTAACTAGTGTTCCATTATAAAGTGATAGATAAAATAAAAAAAAATACTTCTTATGAGCAAGTGAACTATTAGATGTGTCTAATTTAGACCAATCAGGGTCAAACTTAGTTTTTTTTTATTTCTCTCATTAAATATCGGGATCTTTTATAACAAAATAATAAATACCAATGATTGTCATATTATTCTATCTAGTAATTGTTATTTTATACTTATTAATAACGTTGGCTTAATTGTTTAGGATAAAAATAATGAATTGTCGTGGTCCAAATTTTAGGTTCAAGTTTATATTGACTAATACTAAGTTCAGGTAGGTAGTAGTTGATGTTTGGTTATATACTATGTAATCAAGCTTGGTTCTGGTCCGAATTTGACTGGAGAGAAACTGCATAATTGTTTGTGTCCTTAACTAACCTGAAAGCAAAACATAATCAATATGGACCGTGCTCTATTATCTTATAGTATTTTAAAGTAGTATTTAAGATCATTAATAGTGGTTAGCCTTGCCCCACCAAAATAGTTTAATTTCACAAATAGGTCCAAATAAAATAGGGTTTGGTATTTTGACGTATGACATTGAAGACGGCATCATCTTTAAGAATATTAAGAACATCTTCATTTTGGAGATAAAAGACTATTTTTCTATTATGTTTGAATGGAATGCTTAACCAAAACTACTTCAAATTATGTTTCTTTTCCATTTCATATATGTAAATTTCTAAATGGAATCACACCTTGTTTTCTTCATTCAAATTTGTTATCACATTTTTTAGGGTCGGTTTACGAATTGAGTTTTGAAATAAAAGTAAATAGAAAGAAAATGTTTTAAATTGTAAGTTGGAACTACTTTCAAATGATTTTAACATGAAAGAAAAGAAATCGTTTAGAATGCAAGTGGTATGGTAAAAATTAAAAATATAAGTAAAATGGCCATCCATAAACATGCATAAAATAATATTATTATCTAGGTTTTGGGCAATAGAATCTTAGGAGTTAGGACGACCACAAAGTTGGGTTAATGCTTTGGGGAATCTCATTAAAAGGTGTACAAGTCATTAGTGGGTTAAGGGTTTTAGTGGCCAGCATGCTACCTTTGAAATGGTCTTGTTCTTTTATTAATTTCCCTATCATCTTTTTATGACACATATATATTTTTGCTTTACCATCTTTATGGGCCCACAAAACCCTGAGCTCTTTCATAAGAGACTCCTTTTTCCCATAAAAACCAATAAATTGGAAGTACATAAACAATGAAAAGGAAATAATATGAATAGTGGGTTCATCTTTTAAGGGTTGCATATCTTATATTTGTGATGAGACTTTCCCCCTACACGTTAACATACATACCAATTCTTCACCCTTTTGCATCTTTTACTATTCTAAATTAAAAACATTTTTAGTTGCTTTCTTTTGGTGTTTTTTTAAAGGGAGTTTGATGCTGGCCCATACCTTCTTCTGCAGGTTTAAAGCTTTAGTATACTTTTCTATAACATTGACAAAGACCAGCTGATGCCTTTATGTTTTTATGGGACCAGGTTCATGTACAAAGCTAACTCCAATGCATAATTTCCAACCCATAGTGCTTCAAGATCTTTGTCTATGTTTGTCTTAATCCATTTAGAAAACAAATATAATTGATGTTACCGACAATAATAGAAGACTTGTATAGATCTAATTAAGTAATACAAAAGGCTAACAAAAAATGATTAGGAAAGAAAATGTGTTCCAAACTAAAATTAAATGGTCTGTGATATTACCTAATAAGTGTATATTTTGGACCTACAATGTAACTCTTTGGAGATGTTTATAAAGATGTTTTCTTTTTCCGAGTATAAGTAAGGGTATTTTCACTATTTAGCTAATGAATTAATATTTTTTGGGTTGTATAGTTGTCCCTTTAATGAATATCGCTCTCAAGAATTGGATATTTGACCTATCATGATCGAATGGAAACTTAAATTACTTGACCAACGTCTTATTGATGGCTATTAAGAGTTTTCTTTCCAACAAATTTGAGCATTAAAATCAAAATAATAAAATAGTGAAATGAGTACAAATGGCAATGAATATCATGGTCTAGAATGTGTACAATCCAATCATTTATAACATCAATTTATATGAATGTGGAACTTACAATGAAGTCATAATACAATTTGCATTACACAATCACTAAGCTCCAGTGTCCCACTCTTATTGATATCTTCCACAAATATGAAATATTCATACTTGGAACAAACTATTCCAATCCCTTTTTACATTATTCTCCAATTTCAGTCTTATAACCTGCATGGAGTACTATATTCCCACTTGATTTTCACTCTGATATTTGAAAAACTAACTGTACAAAAGAAAAGGAAATAAAGTCTAATTATCTACCTTCTAAATTTGAACATATATAAAATTCCCTAAATCCTAGTATCCTGGAATACATAGACTGGGTTTTTTTGCCAGCATAGAAAAGCCTCTGCTACCCAAGTTAGTACCAAGAACACCATGATACTAGAGAGAAAAACCATGCATGACCACAACAATGTTGTTGAAATTCTTATTGGCCTGCATTGATGCTCCACAATTTCAGCAACTTTATTCTTTACAATGGTGCATTTTGACAGACTTAGCAAGTCTGGGTATATATCCAACAAGTCCTGGATGGATCTACTGTATGCATGAGCCATGTTGTATGAGCCCTCTGGAAGAAATTTTCCCTCATTTTTGCATTCTTTTGTTGTGCCCTCTTTGTGGCATGTGAACCTTGCAAGAACCTGTCCCAAGAAGTGTTTTTATGTTTACTTTTATAGTTTTATAGGATATTGATGTTATAACAAAATAAATATAGTCTAGTCTTGTTTTAGTTTAGTGATGATAACTTACTCTTGATACATCACCAATTTGAATGGCATCATGAGGACAATGCTGTGGAATGTAGCTGTAGTTTGGTGTTCCTGAGAAAGGGTCACAAATTTTTATGACTCCCATTATTCCTTCATTTTCTTTACCTACTCCTAGGAGCCGGTAAAGCACTGACATATTGGAATTCAACTGAGACAGAAATAATTGTTCATATCAGAACACTATTAAAAGAACTCAGAACACAAATTTTATTAAGGTATGTTTTCGAGTTGATTTTGGGTAAACTCAAATTTTCTACCTCAACTATGAAATTGTGGATGGTGTAGCCAATTTCAGCTAACAATTTCTCTGAGAATGATTCATTAATGCATGGTAACATTGAGCCCAGGCTACTGTTGAGAGGATTTTGTTCAAAGTCCTCAAAAGCAAAGCATGCATCACCTGCAAAACTGCACAGTTTATAGAATGTTGTGACTCTTCAAAAAATGCTTCAATGACTTCAGTTCCTCTTATAAATCATGTATGAACAATTGGTTTACTCACTTGTAAAGGAAAAAATCAAAACCGGTCAAGAACCAACACAAGCTTGTTAAGATCCAAAAGCAAAAAATTATCCTGAAGCAAATGCAAAATTTAGTCACAGCAAAACACACAACAATGTGAACATAGCTTCTAAATATGGTTAAAGAAAATAACATTTAAAATGGGAGTACTCTATCTTACATTATAAATCCAGGGCGCCATTGCAGAAGCAGAAAAACTGAGTCAAAACAGCAAAGCATATACACCAAATTAATCTCAACCATTTGTTTTAAGGAAAATAAACCAAATATAATTAAGTGTATTACAGGGTAAAATGAAATACCTAGTGATGCAACCAATGTCACAAAATTAACAGACAGAACAACAACATGTGCTATATACCTATGACACATTAAAAGCATGTCATCAATGAATGAAATTGAACTAGAAAGTGAGAAACACAATTATCATGAACATGAGTTGTATAAAGGGAAAACATGTTATTAATGCATACAAAGTGTGAGTAGCCTTGTTGAATGCTTGGCGACTGCTATCAACAAAGCGGCGAATAACACGCGAGTTGCGTCTTAGGTCTTGAGTGATGGAACTCAGAGTGGCACATATTTGTGGATTATATGGAAGCAAAATGTATTGCATTTGTTTAGTTGTTTTCATTACTCTGCCTATGGTTCCAAGAGCATCTTCTCCTATACCAAGCACAGCTTCTTTCAGTTTTTCTGTCCTCCTCAGGGTCCTGTTACTAGTGTTGAGGACTAAACTGGAAGCAACTCTGTCATATCATTCATATTGGATTGCTTCAATGACAATTTTATCTAATAAAGTTGAAGAAAAGGAAAATGGTGTATTTGAATTAAGGACTTACATAGCTAGAGATGTTAAGAAGAGAAGAAGGAAAAGAATGTGGAGATAGTAATGATGTAAACATGGTAATGAAGTAGAGGCACTGCTTAAGCACTTAACAATCATGAAAATACTGAACACCAATCCACATAACAACCAAACTATGGCGAGTGCATATCCATGGACTCCTGTAAATGCCGTAGACTGAAAATGATCAGAAAGCAACACCCAAAATCAATTTCAACTCTTGTACCCCACAAAATTATGATGCCATGGTCCTCTCACAAATCATATCATACAATCCTTATAATTTGTAATCAGCCGAGAATAAAAGCAAATAAATAGATTAAATAAAATTATGGTTGATATTATGTTAAACTATCTATGATAGTATTGTGGCATATTAGCTTTAAGTTGAAAGGAAAATCCTGAGTACTTTAAGTTGCATACTATCGAATAATTTGTAATAGTATTTTAGTATTAGTCGTGCAGCCGAGAATCGAGGCGCGAAAGGTGGGTGCACGATTGTATTGCATTGCATTTATAATCAAATCCATTAGAGGATTATACTATGTATCACTGTTGCAACTTATGTAACTTGATTGTTTCAAATATAGTGCGAAAGGTATGATCATATACCTGTGCCTATACATAGAGGATGATCATATATGTATGTGAATTGTTTTCTAAGTCCAAAGAAAATGAAAAGTGACATAATTTAAGATAAGAAAAACGACTCACAGCTACATAATGCTTATCTCGAATGTCGAAACCTCCATTGTAGTCTTGGAAATGACGCAAAGGATCAGGTCTCTTGAAACTCCTTTGAAGAACAGGGGACCCTGAAACTAAACATTTTTGTTGAAACAAAGGAACTGAAATCAATAATATTAGAAATAACAAACAGTTAGTTGTATTGAACATGGTAGAGTTGTTTTCTGGGATTTTTTGTTAAGGAAAAAAGACAACATTTGGTGTCTCAAAATAGTGGGGACTTTTTGAGTGAGAGAATTTATGAATGTGACTTACTGGGTAAGTTAGGAATAGCTTGTTGCATGGTTTTGAGAAAAAACTGTGTTATGTTGAAGAAAGAACAAATGATAATGTTAGAGATGTAGGTAACGAATCAGGAGCCGAAATTGTTGGTTACTCGAATGAAAGGAATTGGCCACTTTTTATTTGTTTTCTTCATGCTCTATGTATCTCACACTATGTGTCTTTCTACCTAAGCTTTAAGCTCTTCTTTTCTCATTGCCTTTCCAAGTTCCAACATGTACAAAATCAACAAAGATAAACTGGCTTTGTATTATTCTACATTTGTACATATAGCTTTTCTTTTCAGCTGCCACCAGCCTCTTACCTCACACTGCACTTTTCATAAATTAATTCTAGTAAAACATTACACCAATTAAATTTAATACTTGGACTTTTGGGTTAGGGACTTGAATATGTACACTGAGATACATAATGGTGTTTTTTTGTTGAAAAACTAAGATATAGATTGAATCGAACTGTATTCAATTAGTTTCATAAAGTAGAATTTGAGCTGAACCATTGAACCAAACTTGATTTTGTGTTGCGGACCAAAAATGTTTACACTCCTAGTTTAAATGTGCCAGAGGCTGAGACTATTGCTCATTTAGCATGCATTAATTAGTATTTAATCTGTGAATTATAATTAGAGCTATTGTACTTTTTTATTACTTTATTGCACTTTTAAATTTAAGATAATTCTGGACAGTAACAAATATGAATCTGAGGGAACCGAGGAATAACCTCCGTTCTTGGTAATTCAATATGGGATACTAGTTATGTGTCCATGAATGTTCATAATAGAGTTATAATGTCAAGTTTGAATAGCAAGATGATTTACCTCATATGTAGTAGTGTCACCCACCGAATGAAAAGGTGAAGGTTAATATAGATGAAAGTTGTATTGTATGATCTATACAATAGGAGTTGAAGGTGTTATTTGTAATCACGATGGGCAATAGACTTTAGGGTTTTCAATAGTGTTTGGATTCGGATCTCCTATTTTATCAAAATGCATGGTTATGGAACATGGTTTGAGGTTGACTTGGAACATGGTTGGATGTTGACTTGAAACATGAGTCATTATAACATTATCTTGGAAAGTGATTGTTTGGAGGGGTTTAAATCATTTCTTATGACATTTTGAATCACATCAACCAATTTACTTATATTTTCAACAATTTTCGTACCTTCCCATCACATAGTTACCACGTCCAAATTCAGTTTGTGATGAGAGAAATTAACATGTTAACTAACCTCATGACAAAACTTGGATCAAGTTGTTCTGATATCTTTGAATTTGGGACATAACACAAGTGGATGACCTCCTCCACCTCATGCCAATGGATCTTTCTTCAATGTTTTAGTATTTTCTAACATATCAAAAAATTATTAGGACTATTTGTCTTATAAAAAAGTCATTCAAAATTTGATATTAAGTAAGAGTTTTTTACATTATTATTATTTATTAATCATAATTGTAGAGTGAAAGTATACGTATACTAGCTTAGCCAGTGAAGGCTTTGAAATCTGTAACTATAAACTTAAAACAAACAATTAAATTATTGTTAACTTTATTTTGAGCCACTATCCATCTTACATCTGGCATGCTGACAACATGGATTTGATTGGTTAGAAAACATAAGATATTCATTATTTCGTTGTCGGATGAGTCTTCACTCTACGCGTCACAGCTAGCTCGTGAGGCTCACATATCGCACTTTCTATGTTATACGGGTTCGTGTGATACACGCACCATACCAAAGTATGGGTGAAGTTTTCCAACTATACCGAACGTGGCAATCCACACCATAATTGTCGAATATGATTGAGCAGATTGATAAGGACCGTTCGATCTGAATATTATAATATTTGATAAAAATTAATAATAAATAAATAAAAATAAAAAAACTGTGTGTAAAATTGTATATGAGGTAAACGTGAATTGGATTTTGGAAACATTTAAATCCTCCCTCTTTCTATTGCCTGAAAGAAAGAGGGGATTCCTGGATCTGAATTTTCTGTGATTGTATAATTTGGTGATCAAGATTGATAACAATATAAAACAATGGGTCTCTGGGAAGCTTTTCTTAATTGGCTACGCAGGTCATTTTTCTTTATTTCACTATATTATAATTGATATATATTTGTAATTTGTATTGCATTGTACAAAATGATTTATTTGTATTTTAAGATTTTCGTGCCTTCATTTCTAATATCATTTTAAAGGTGCTTATTTATATCTGTTGAACATGTGATTATGCACACGTTATTGATTAAGAGTTTTTTTGTGTCTATAATATATTATTTGAAGAGGCTTTTGATTGGATTCAACCAAAAAAGTTTCATTTTTATAACACAGATTTTCAGTCACAGGTTACAGAATGGAAGTTGAATTTATTATCTATGTTTTATGTGGATGCATTATCCGACCTTAGTGGGTCACTTTCTACGAATTACATAAGCTTATTGTGTTGTGAATTTGTATTGCAGCCTTTTCTTCAAGCAGGAAATGGAATTGTCTCTGATAGGACTTCAGAATGCTGGAAAGACTTCACTTGTAAATGTTGTTGCTGTAAGTACCATAATCATGTTGAGTATCTTTTACCAACTTATTTTTGTTAATTTATACTTGGGGCTGATTCTGATACATATTTTCTTGACATTGTTTCTGCTTTCTAGACTGGTGGATATAGTGAGGACATGATTCCCACTGTAAGTTTTGTTCACTACTTCACTTAATACATTAAACTATTGCTTTCTCCTTTACTAATTAGTGTTTATGAAGTTTTATTTATTAATGAAAATATTATTCTGATTGATATGATTCTAGGTGGGATTCAATATGAGGAAAGTAACTAAAGGCAATGTTACAATCAAATTATGGGACCTTGGAGGCCAGCCTAGGTTCCGCAGCATGTGGGAACGCTACTGTCGTGCCGTTTCTGCTATTGTGTATGGAACAAACTTCTTATGCCCTTCTGACTTTGAAATTATTGTTCTTCTTTAACTGATAAATGTTACTCTTTTGTTGAGAATAAACTATTGTGTCTACAATGTCATCCACATGTTTGATATGATACCTTCTGTTGTGATAGAGTTGAGGTCTATCAAATTAAAGCCCTAATTTTGTTATTGCTCCTCGAATTACATGGTCGTTTATTGTTCCTTTTGATCAGTGACAATGATGCAAAACAACTTGTCATTTAGATGCCTTTTCAAGATGTTCTTCCCTGGCATACTATGTATTAAATAAAAACAAACATACTTCCATGTCGCGTAAAAAGCATATAGAAATTCGCCTGTGCAAGTTGATTTAACTTATGCCTTCTACAAGCAATATGTCTCTGGCAGTGTGTCCTAAATTATATTGATTATCTTGTCATTTTGTACAGCAAGGAAGTGAGTATATTTTAGCTTCTTGAAACTTTGTGCAGACTTGATTATCCTTCAATCTAAGTTGTGGTTCCACATGTTAAATGGTTAAAACTTTCACTTTGCATGCTTTGCTGCTGCCTATTCTCAAAAGACTTGGTTATGTCAATGCAGCTTTCATGTTTTCTGTTTAAACTATGATTGTTTTGCATTTACACCTTGAGCTAGTAATGATTAGTTGAACTTGTGATACTCAACGAGTTATGTAATCTGATCTTTCCTGCAGCTATGTTGTTGATGCTGCTGATCCAGATAACCTTAGCATATCAAGAAGTGAACTTCATGATTTACTGAGTAAACCATCATTGAGTGGTATCCCTTTGTTGGTGTTGGGGAACAAGATTGACAAACCAGGGGCTATGTCTAAACAAGCTTTGACAGATCAAATGTAAGATACATGTCACTTTGATTCTGGTAGTCTTCGAAAAATAACGGATTGAACTGACCCTATAATGTTACAGAATTAAATTATCTGAATACTGCATTTCTCCTTCTATTTTTTAATCTTTTACTTTTTATTATTTAGCACTCAAAATTACTCTTTTTGTGCAGGGATTTGAAGTTAATTATTGACAGAGAAGTTTGCTGCTTCATGATCTCATGCAAAAACTCAACCAACATTGACTCTGTTATTGATTGGCTTGTAAAGCATTCCAAATCAAAGAACTAAAAACCTACTTTTTGCTTTGAACTCTAATGTAATTTCTCGGCAAGACATTTCTGGATTTAGTGGAGGCGTTTGCATGTCTAATTTGGTTGTTGATTAACTTTTTCTTCCCTTTTTTTCTGACACTGTATAATGTGACACCATTATTGTAAGATATCAGGATGACATACATGTTTATGTCAACAGTAAAACGAATCTACGTTGTTTGTGTAGCTATTTCTTTAAAAATTCATAGCACTGCATTTGCATAAGGAATTGATGCCTTAGTCTTTGTAAATTGGATTAGATTTGTTAAACTGATAGCAAGTGTGTGGTTTCTTGTTAAGTCCATAAGTCTGTCAAAATATGCAGAAACAAAGCTTTTTTCTTTCTGCTGTGTCTGGACTCTGTATATAAGATGAGCAGAAAGGAAAGAGATAAAGTCGGAGCTGTGTTGTTTGGATATTTGAGGATAGAATAGAATCATGTTTCTATTACATTGTTTGGGAGATGAATTGAATGGTAAAAGTGATACTTTTGATGTTAGAATATTATCCTTATACCACCATGCTTATTAAACACGTGCTGTGGTGCCAAGGCTGCTTTAAACTCGTCTTCCGAGTTTCTGGAGTTTTGTACGCGACTGTTTAAAGAAACTTGTACATCATTACATCTTAATTACCAATACTAGATGACTGAAGGGCAATGGATGTAAATGCATTCATTTGTGAATTCCATGAGAAGTTCTGTACTTTCATTTTAAATGTGTTAAATTGCATTTGACTGTCATTAGTGTCCTACATCCTAATGAAGGTTGCTTTCTAATTCATCTTTTAAAACCAAAACTCCTTCAAGGCCCTTCTATTGTTGGAGATCAGTTGTCTGAGCCTGATCTGTATTTGTCAAGTTAGAATTTTTATTAAGAAAATATGACCCAAAAATGTTACACCCGATTAAGTTATGATTAAGAACTTCTGTTAGGCTCTGGCATTGGTCATGTGTGCAGGGTTAGATTAAAATTCAAGCTGCAGTTCCATTAGTAGAAAAGGGTAGAGCTCTAAAAACTCAATGGAGGTGGGATGCACCAGTGATAGAAATTGACTGCAAACTACAGAGATTGGTTTACATAAACTAGAAGTGCAGAAGTTGCCCAATGAGAGAATAAGGTTTCAGCTAGAAAGAATAAAAACAAGTTACTAAATTTAAGAATACAAATTTGATTGATACCATCCATACCCCTAATTGCAGGTAAAGAAAAAAAATGAAGTTTTGGCATGCTTTGTTTCATTCACTCTAATTTCAGCTATCCCAGCCATGGATCTTTATATCATTCTGCTGCATTTCACCCATCTTTTCCATAGCCTTTTTGGTTGTCTTATTCTTTATATCATTTTTTTAGAACTTACATTCAGGGGATTGAAACCTGAAACTCACTTCATACCTCAGCTTAACCATTTGAGCCACAACTCTAAGAGACTCTTCATCTTATATCCGACACAACAGATTCCTGCCATTTACTTTATAAAAGGGGTACTTCATGTCCATACATCTGGTTAAGCTAAAAAAATAGTTATATTAGCATTACATGCTTGGTTTAGATCACAACTACAGTCAATAACATACATGAGAGAGATTACTATAATTTCAATTGAAAAAGAAGTTTGAGCAGTCTTAACAACACAGTATTCCTAAGTAGAACATACAATGTTCTCCACTGCAAAGACCAGAAATCTAACTTTGACTGAATCCAACTTTCATGTTAATAAAAACGGCTATCCAATGCACAAAGTTTCCACCTTATGCGGTCTAAGGAAGACATATATACTTATTCTTATCCCACAAACAGATAATTTTACAGGATTTAATCACAACCTATCTTTTACATTAAATTGCAAATACTGTTTCCCTTAAGAAGGAAATTCAGAAACACAACTGATAACAATTCCCAGGCCAAACAATCTAACAAGACCCCATAATGTAAAGTTCCAAAGACTTGATATCACCAGAGTAATTTATCAACTTATAAAAAAGGATCCACGAGATGATGACACTACAATACCACTAATGGAACACAACTAAAAATTGTAATTTTCACTTACTATAAGATGCCTATCACGCATTCTACTACTTTGTACCCTGGCATCATTGTCTTCTTTAAAGTAAGGGGAAAATAATAATAAACAATAAGCTCTTTCTGACTCCGGACAAAATGTTTTATGGATCCTTCCTGAATGTTCCAGATTTACAAGACTAAATCATGCACAGATTGAATACATGCAGGAAGCATAGCATCAGAACTATGATCTCAAGCTATGTAGTGTTTCACCTCAGCATGCACAAGCTGACACCATCTGCACAAATTTGTAAAAAATAAAGCAATGTAAGCTAATAAAACTAAGGAGCCATCAAAATAATGTGGCACTAATTAAAGCTTGGATAAAAACATCAACAATGTTAACAGTATAATGGCCAATGTTGGGGTCTCAAGAGTAAGAGAAGTGGCACTAATGTTGACTTTCACTAGAAACTATGTCATAAGATGATTTTTAGCTGGACATCTTGTGACATGCTATTCCATAATAATTGTTTAGGCATTGGGAAATGATGGAATACAACAGCAGAGTGTAAGTTGTCGAAAATATAAAAAGAAGCTTGGTACAAAATTGCAAACAGATATTGGGAAAGTTAACCACTTGCCGAAATGATAGAGTATTATGGCGTTGTTTGATCCATGTAGCCGACCCCACCAAGTGAGATTAAGGTTTGGTTGTTGTTGCCAAAAGCATTCATAACAGAGAAAGGAACTATGAAAATCACCGTTATAGGCAATAATTAAAATTGCTTGTTAAGGAAGCTCACCAAGGATAACGTTTTTTGCATTTAAATGCCTTCTTTACTGCCTTTGCAAAAACTTGTGCAGCCTCTGCTTCAGCTTCTGCAGCCTCTGCCTCCCTAGCTGCTGCCTCAGCCTCAGCAATAGCAGCTTCTGCCTCTGCAACTGCTTTTGCAGCTGCGCTTGCCACTTCTTGAGCGGTCATCCCTTTAATTTTTGATAACTCCGCATCAATTTGGGATTTTGAAAGGTTGTTGACACTAGTCTTCTCTGCTTTAGGAGAATCTTTGGACCTTCCTTCAAGGAGTAATAAAGAGGAAGAGCATCTTCTTTTCTCAGAGCTCGATGGATTTGCTGAAATCATGTACTTACGCTTTACCTGTCATTAAACAACACCTATTTTTGTCACAAATGATCCAAAAATTAACCCAGATCCACTATGCTTTCTTACAGAGGTCTGCAGGTGGGGGTGCTGTTTCTTTGGTGAATAAGTTTTTTTTATATAAGGCAAGCTTAATGCGAGCTCCTATGGCATTAACTAACAGTAAACTTACCTTCACTAATTTGCCGCTTGCCACCATATGCTTCAGTTTTGTTGATAGTAACTTTTCGAGGTTCGGTGGAGAGCAGTATTGATCCTAATGACATGAAAAGTTCCAGAATTACTTTGGATAGAGTGGTGCAGACAATCACAGAGAAAAATTATATTGCTAGTATTGGCTATATTACCAATGTGGTAAGCTAATCAAATTATCTGACAAGAAAAGCAACATATACTTTACATAGCATATTATGAGTGGTTGAATTACGGTAACCCTTGGTGAACCATGGGAGGGCAAAAAATCAACAGTTGCTTACTTACCAGGTGAGAACACCTGTTTAGGCTCGACAAGTTGAAATGTTCAAATAAAAAAATAGCATGAATTCTTGGCACTATATGGAAAGGAATTACGATAGTTACATGTAATAGCTAGCTGAAATTGCTGGTAATTAATAAACTATAACTCTAAGGAACTAATAGAGAAATACTTCCAAGCAATTCAATAAACTTTAAATGTCATAAACTTGACCACAAAGCAGACTGGCATATTGGCACATATATTGTCACAGATAGTTAATAGTAATACATCAATCAATATAAAATGTATATTTTAAAAGAGAAAAGCATTTGATAACGGAGGGGTAAATATATATCCTTACAGTCTAATTTTGAATGTAAATCAATTCATGACAAAATAACCTGAAAAAAACAAGAGGTTCACAAAAGCAGAAATTAAGTAATAGCTGTATCATTGAAGATTACATGCACCAACATTTTGATAATCATTTGTTTCTCAAGACGTTTAGATTCTAGAACCATGAACGAATAAATTGAAGTAATCATACCTCTATATAAGCAGTAATGGCAGCCCTATCAGAACCCTTTGGCTCCTTCAACTTGAAAATAGACTCTAATATAAGAGTATCCAACCTGCCATTATTAAAAAGCATTTGCAGCCACCACCAGAAAACATGTTGCCGTAAAATTTATAAGCTTGATGGGATGTATCAGAAGCAGCACAAAAGAAGATAACTACTTATGAACTATTTTTAAATGTAATTGGAACCAATATATATGTAACTAAATTATATTTTTAGTGTATTTTTGCCATGATTGGAGCAAAGTCATCATGAAAATCAATAAATAGTGAAGAATCAAGATACCAGATACTCCAAGCTACACGAAAAATAACCTTGATATTTGTTCTTTTGAAGTAGAAGATGTTCCACCAGAAACTGCAGAAGCCTTAGTAACAGCAACTTCTTCAGCATGGTGAACTACAATACTCGAGGACATATGGATATTGTCGATTTTGGGGGGTGGTAGGCTCTTTTTAAGGGCAAGCTTTGCCTTCTGCCTGGATCCCCATATCGCTGTCACATTTATATTCCTCCATTTGTCCTGTTCACAGTTCAAAGCAAGGTCATAAAATGGCGATCCGTATCGTGAATCGCTAGGCTTCTTTTGGAACCTTAAATCATAATTGTAAATGAATCATGAGATTCATAAGCATAATGCAAAAAAGTTTGAAATATACAATTCAAAAGATGCATTATGCATACATAATGACTATGTATAAGCTAACCCAAACTATAAGGGTTAAGGCTTGGTTGTTGTAATTACTATATGAATAAAAAAGCAAAATCATAAATTCTAAAATTCATAAATCATAAGTTAATAATTAATGTCATCACCAACAGGTTCAACACCCATATACAGTAATAGATACTATCTCAGTCCCACGGATAAAAAAAATTGTCAAAAAAGTTCTCCCAAATCAAAGTTAAAATAATACATGAGAAGAATTGAAAACTGTACGCTATAATTATGATCAAGTATTGACAAAGACAGAAAAAAAAGAGCACATTCATTTAGAATTTCACATTTCAAATGAGGTTGGTTACTCTGTGAGGAAAAAATATGCAAATGACTACATGCATTAATTATAATTGCTATGAAACATGTAATTGAGGAGTTGTATATTTTCTAATAATAATTATGGAGCATTAAAAAAGTTCCCTTATTGTTGTGACTTTTCAATTTTTTTCTTTGCAGGACAGGGGGAGTAAAAAATACCCATAACATAAATAAACATGGTAATGGAAACTGGAAACAGGAGAGAATAAGAAAAACAAAAGTAAAAAAATATTGATAGGCATGCAGGCGCAGCCACAACTTGCAGGTTAAATAGGGTCCTCCAAAAGAATTTCATGGATTAAGAAGGGAAGCCCACTTTAATGGTAATTCAACTTTAACCGTTCATAATTTAATTTTTGAAGTAAAAGTATAATAATAGGCACTAAAGCTAAGTGCAACATATAGACAATGTCAAAGTAATTTAAAATGCACCATCTAGGTGATGTTTTTTTAAGACCCTAATTCAAAGCACAGTATTCAATTTTCTAAAAAATGAAGGACCTTTCCCTCTGGGTTACAGAACCCGCAATATCAAACTTTGGAACCTGGATAACCAGGTTGTATAACCCACAAAAAGGCAGCAGCTTCAATTGCACTCTGTCTGGCAATTCATGAGTCAAGCACTGTAGCACAATTCTGGTGATTTGTTCTGTGAGCCTGTGACGCAAACAACTCTCCAATTCTATCCGCCAATAAATATGATTTCAAAAAAGACTTGCATCATTTCGTACTATTTAAATCATAAATCATACGACTTCGACTACACTGGTTCAAAGCATACATAAAAATACACCTTGCCACACCATAGATTTGACAATTTTCTCAAAGCAAAGAACTTCGCATATATTTCTTACAATGCAATAAACAGATGGTCATTCACCACATGCATTGGTAATATCTCAAATCTGACGTAACAATAAAACCTCCTTCTTAGCAACTTTCAAAACCTGCTAGACCCTTGAAAAGACATACCTTGAGATCTACGTTAGAACGCATGCGCAAAACAGAACTGAATTCTGGGTCTGTAAGTATAGTGCGCCATTTTCCTGCTCCGTGTTTGACTACTCCAGCTTTCAGCGCTGCTTCTTCTTCTGCAGTCCATTTCTGCTTAGGAGCACCCATTGCAAGAAATCTACAACCTTTTTATGATACAATAGTTTTCGCTTTTATTCTAAATCTTAAAGTTGAGTGCTGACTTCTTCTGCATCTATGTCTATCCACATAGAAATATCCTGACTATCATTGATCTACAACAACATCAGAATGCAAAAAATAAGACAAGTTATAAGAGAATCCGATCATTCAATGATTATAGACAAATAAAAACAGAATCCCCAAAAACCCAATCATTGACCTTAATTCCCAAATGAAGTTCAACTCCATCTACTAAACATCCAAAATTTCAAATTTCATCTCCTAGTACCTATCTTAGTTACAGTTACACGTAAACAGATTCTTGGTGTAAGAGGATCAACTAGAATCCACAACAAAAACATGTAATTATCCAAGAAATATTGAATCGCCCCAACTCGAAAACCTAGATTATGTTATTTTCTGAGTTTCAAGATCATTGAGGAGATGAAATTTACTATCAACAAAAACAATGAGAATGAAACACAATAAGCAAAATTTTACTTAAAAACAAAATAATGAATGATAAATAATATTGAATCATGCGCACTGACCTGTAATAAGAAAAAGCATAAAAGGTAGAGCTTTATAGCGATTAAGAGAAAAAGGAAAGGGAATTAAAGAAGAATCGGTAGTTAAAGATAAAATGCATCAGATAAGAGAACCACGGAGAGCATGTGAGGAAAGAGTGAGAATTGGGACAAGATCAAGAGTTCATAGGCACAAAAATCGATTTAATAACCCCAAACATTTTTCGATGAATCGAGGGAAAGATCATGAGATATGTGGATTGTGTAAGATAAAAATACGTTTCTTTATTCTCAGAAAACTATTGGAAAATTGGAACTCAGTTTTTCATAATTGCTCAATGATCCCTTATTTTGTGGGAACACTTGGTGTCCGACACTCTGTGCCACTTCATATTTCATGCGCTTGTGATTGTTCAGAAAAATACTTAATAATTAAATTTTAACTTAAATATATTTGTCTGGCAAATCACTCATGGTACATGGAGTAACACAAAATGTGGGACAGCAGATGTGTACCTTATTTTGTCTAATTGCTCTAAATTTTCCCTTTCATTAAAGGTTTTTTCACCTTAGAATCTATCCACCTTTATCTTCCTTTTTTCTAGTCGAATGAATCTTAACAGATGTAAAATATGGTTTAATACATATACATTTACTATAATTATTTTTTATATTGTCAAAAGTAATACAAATCATGGTGAATGATATGTTAATAATGTAAAAAACTTTATACTCTAAAGATAATCAAAACTTTCATTTATTTTGTTTAACTAAAGAAGACTAGTTAACAATACTCTTTCCTTTGTTATGATGCTAATTACTATTTTTCTTTTTAGAATGGGAAACATGGCTTTCTATATGACTTAAATGAGGGGTGTGATGAAATGGTAAGTATAACAATGGAGAATGAAACAGATGGTTAATTTTATAGATAGATGGTTGAGAAGTAAGTCTCATACATTTGTATAGAGAACGATCCCATAAAATGATCTAATGGAAATTTCCAAGGAGGCAACAATCTCACAATCCAAAAATATTTTAAAAGTGATTTGGTGTATGAGAATGTGTGTCTACCATAACAAGATGCACTATGGTGAGACTAACGAGTAAGACCAATAGTCATTTCGCTAAAAGATATCGACTTAAAGTTATATGGAAGTTGCGTAGTGGTTTTGAGTTATTGGACATGAGAAATGTATTTTTCATTGTTTTGTTATAAACTTTTAATGGTTGAATGCTAAGATCGATGTGGGTTGTTTTTAATATATTTTGTAAATTTGAATGTGATTTATTTTTTTATGATATGACTTTGGCGACAAGATCAGATCAGTATCAATGGTTAGGATCCTAATTGGAGTGGAGATGAACACCACCAATGTGTCATACGTAATTTCTGAGGAGTGAGGATCAACCATCTCCATTCATGTTCTCATTCATATCTCCATTCAATAAAAAAATGACACTTCAAAATTATAAAAATAAGAATTATTACTTTACACTTTTCAATAAAATTCTACTGGGTTGGGACAGGGAGACACCATTACTATGGGATAGAAGATCTTCATTCATTTGGTAGAGTGGATGTGAAGAATGATTTGATGAAGCTTCTGGTGAGTAAAGCATGACTTGAAGATCATTAGAACAGAGTGGAATATGAGAGTTTCTCATAAGTATTATCTTCACACAAGTTTGGTTACCGTGGTAAAGACTACAAGTAGAACAAAAATTGAAAAAGTTAACCGACAAATATCATTAAGGTAAAGAATATGATATGAATCCTTAAGTTTTTTATTTTAGCACATGGTATTGAAAAGATGTGGCATCCATCTATGTAATAACCACGAGAAAATGCAAAACCCTCAATGATCTTGAGAAAATTTGGAATATGGAAAAATATCAAGAATAAATTCTACCTTTCCAAATTTGTTGATTGTAACTTAAATGGGTCAACTAAGGCTTCATCGAGTCAATTTGCAAAACCTGTGTTTGGTGTTTAGCATGAAAGAAGATCAATGTTTATTTCTTGTTCTATGTGGTTAGAGGACTTGTCCGGTTGCCCACTCATCTTTAACATGAGATGAGGAATGTCCCATAAACCATAATCACTTGCAATTTGTGGAGAACCTCTAAACCGAACATTTGAACTTATTTATAAGGGCAATGGAAAAGGTAAAGCCAGGGAAGACAGCATGAAAACATGCGATTAGTGCATGTAAAATTACTATTATGACGAGTTTGGTTGTTGATGCCGTTTTATTTTAATCATTAGTCTTGATAATGCAAACTCCATTGATGGAAATCAAACTCTTCTTGATCAGAAAGATGACAAAGAAAATAATATGGAAAGAATACTCAATGAATTCTTATTGATTGAATTGATTAATGAAATACAAGGCAAGGGTTAATATATATACTCCTTGAAAGTAACAAACTTAACATATAATAACTAACATCTAACTACTAATCAAAACAGAAAAATAGAATTAACAAGCCTAACACAAAGCTATGAGTGATAGCTTGCATTACAAGAATTTGTTGGTTTTTATAATAATCATAAAGGAATTCAACCCAAGTCTCCAAATTCTGATGATGTATAACTCCATAATTGGCCCAAGTAGCTTTGTAATCATGAGATTTATCGTGATAATGAATCTGACTTAGATGAGTGTGTTTATGATTAATCTGATGCACCATGGCTTTTTCTGACCGAGATAGATCCAACTGATGCGCATTGTCTGTGTGCACCTGATGTAGCATTGCTGACCGAGGATTGTGCACCAGCTGATGCGCTTTGTTTGTCTCCACCTGATGTAGTAATCCTGACCGAGAATTGTGCACCAGCTGATGCGCTTTGCTTGTATGCACTTGATGCATCCTGTCTCGGTCAATTTGATGCATGTTTCCTGACTCTTCTGGTTTGTAGCAATCTGCCACAAGACCAACTGAGCCAAATTTGTCCTGATGCATATTTGTAGTTGAATTATGCTGATCATGATCCATGCTTGTTGAGTCATCATCAATGGTCCTATAAGTATAATTATTGTTAAAATTCACCAGTTTAACAATTAGTATTAGGATAGTACTTTTGGTAACAACTTTACAAATGGATTAAAATCATACAATTAATATATAGAGAAAGTTAATTATGAGAATGATTGTTACTGTGAATAAATAATATCAATTAAATCGTTGTATCTTACCTAGATAATTAAGATTTATATATAAATGTAAATGAATTTTTCAAGTGATTATGTGATTATTATTCAACTCTAATCATAATCATATATATATATATATATATATATATATATATGATTCCATGACCTATATTTATTGCTCTGGCAAATAAAAAATATTAGATGGTGGAATTTTGCACAATTTAAAAATAGGAACAATGAAAAATGCATCTTGACATAATTAAGAATTTTTTTAATATTACAATCAAATGTCGTAACATTAATCTTAGCATCATATGAGAACCTCTTAGCATCACTTGCAATGTTTGTGATTATTTGTTTTTTAGATTGATTGAAGATCCATTCAAATATATTTAAATTTGAACAATTTATTATTAATACTACCTATTGCATTATATACATTTAAGTTCATTAATTTAATATATATATATATATATATACACTGATATTTCAAGTGTTTTTTATACTGTTAGTAAATTATCTATCATTTATATGTTAGTTACATTGACTATCAAACAAAAGTAATATAAATCAAATGACAACATATTTTATGCTAATAGTGCATAAATTTTAAGAGAAAAAGATGTATACACTGACGATGTATGTGTTATTTACACTGCCATTCCATCATCTACCATTTCCTTTATAATTATATTTGACTTTTTAGAAAATGTAATTCAAATGAATGGTTGATAATGCAGTTATTGTGCATAATTTTTTATACTGTGACTGTATGAATATTACAATCAAATTTTAAATCCTATTTTTATTTGATGAATTTGGATAATTTAATTTGATTGAATTATGGATAGTAAAAGTAAAATACAAGTAAAAAACTTAATGAGGGCATTCGGCCAATATTAAATAAATAAAAGGGGACGATTTCATAAATTATGAGGAACAGTATAAGGTTTGTTGATTAATTGATAGTGTGGTTTCATTTGGCAGAGAGCATCGACGATGGCGAACATTATGCAACGAGCGGCGAGCCACGGTGTTGCGGTACGCGCCGCCGTGTTGAGGGGAGCAAGAGCATTCTCTTCCGATGCGTTGGTAGAGGCCAAACCAGGCGAGATCGGAAAGGTTTCTGGAATCCCCGAGGAACACCTTCATAGAAGGGTATATTTCTCTCTTCTTCTTCTTCTTCTTCTTCGTTTTTTTACCCTAATTTTAATTCCGATTTGTTTGAGATACTCTACCAATGAATCGTGTACAAGGCATAGTCAAAACACTTTTTCATTGTATTTAGATTTGTAATGGATGCTCAATTTGAACATACATGTATGTATTATTTCATCTGAATTTGGGTTATGTATTAAATTGAAATTTCATATTGTGTTAGAGCTTTGAAGGTGGTGTGTTCTGGCATATCATATTAGGGCCCCTTTGTTTAGACTTAAAATAAAGTGATTCTACAAAAGTGATTTAGGCAAATTTATAGCTTCTCATAGAAGCTGAATTTCAGGTTTTTTGCTACTTCAGCTTTCATATTAAAGTCCCACCAAACAAAGGTGCAAAAGTGATTTTATTTATTTATTTATCGAAGTAATTGTTTTTTTTTGTGTGGAAAAAACGGCCCCTAATATACTAGTTGTGCATTGCTGAGGGTCATCTTGTTTATTGAAGTGAGAGGGAATTTCATCTTCAATAAATCTGTATATTTTAATTGAACAGAATTTACATACTAGTGTTAGCTTTTGGTTAACTTGATTACATCCATTTGTACATGTGATTATCGATATACTGAATTTTAAGTCTACAAATACGTACTCATCACCATGTTTCTCTCCCCACTCCCCTTTCTTGTCAACTACTGAAACTCAATTACTCATTTATCTTATACTCGCAATGTGGTGCAGGTTGTAATTTACTCTCCTGCTAGATCTGCGGGTCAGCAAGGGTCTGGGAAGCTTGGAAGGTGGAAGATCAACTTTGTCTCAACCCAAAAGTACATTCCTTCTTTATCATGGCTCTTTCACTATGTAGTTCAAAACATCACCTGAGTTAAAGAATTTGCGGATTCTTTATTTTTCTTCTGTAATTTACAGTCAAAGTATAGTCTTTGATGAGTTTGATAGCAGGCTTGGATTTTGAATCTAATTTTTTCATACGAAATTCGATTGAAACTTATGTTGTCACTGACATTTCATAACCTATGCCAATTTACAAAGGTGTTGATATGAAACTTATTACACTTCACTGATAGGTCCAGACATCCATCCCTGAATGCTTATAGTTATTGATTAGTTTGATTTTTTAAGAGTTACTACCAATTTCAGTATTCCTTAATGTAAACCATTTTGCTGATCTTATCACTTCAATAATGGATGGTCATTTTGTAATCATTGATGATTACTCATCAACTTGTTAATGTTGGCAAATGTGCTTTTATAGGTGGGAAAATCCACTCATGGGATGGACATCCACTGGTGATCCATATGCTCATGTTGGTGATTCTGCCTTGAATTTTGATAGTGAAGAAGCAGCGAAGTCATTTGCTGAGAGATATGGCTGGGATTATGTGGTATGTCTTATTATTCAAATATTGGGTCACATAAGATTTTGTCTTTTAATTTTAAGTTTGTCTTCAGGATGTTGCTTGTTATGCTTCATACCGTGTATCTGTTACTTGTTAACATTTATCTGGTGTGTTAATATTTAATATTATTTTATATATTATTGCTAATGCAATCTAAATTAGAAGAACTAGTGCCTCTTGTTTTTTAGATGAATTTAAATCAGTTATCATTAGAATAGAGGATAGGTCTCTAATCAGACTAATCCATGCCTATTTTATTTGATTTGATGCTTCATTGCTATTTTTAAGTTTTTTAATTAAGAGATTATTAAGAAAAGCTCTAAACTTGATGCAGGTCAAGAAGCATCACACACCATTGTTGAAGGTTTGAGTTTCTTTCATCTGTAGTTATGGTTTTTGCAATTTTCATGGATGATACTTCATCCCTGTTTGCTTTGTGCCATCAGTAGTTTCCTGTGGATAATATTATATGTTCATCATCAATTAGTCTTGTTTAAAATCAGCAGTAACATTTCTTCCTATTTCCTTCCATTTTTTAACATCAGTAAGCTAATGTCTTAGCTTCATTCCCAAATCCTTTAAGATAGTTCTTTAAAATTATTACTAGAAGGTCTTTGATGTTTTAATTAATACTAAAATACTAAAAAAGGAAATCATTTTTTGCTGAGGAATACAAAGGATAAAATGTCTGCCAAGGGAAATGAATTAATTGAACTCAAAAAAAAGTTTTGTTACAACAAAATGTACTGTTTTTTTCTAATTTGTTAATGGTCACTGTTGGTTGCAGGTTAAATCATATGCAGACAACTTTAAGTGGAAAGGCCCAGCCAAATTGGATGAGGCATGATCTGTTTGTTCCTGTTCTTTCAGAAGTTTCAAAGTCAAGCAGTTTTCTCTTTCGAATATTTTCTTGCAAGAGATATTTAAACATGAATTCTTAATAAAAACAGATGAGACTGATCTCACATTACCATAGCTTACCTCTATGATTCATGTTACAGTTAACTAGCATTTTTTGTGTGTGATGTGAGTGAGAGTTGCATCTTGCCTTGACGTTGTAGTGAATAATTGGCAATGAGCACAAGCATGAATGACTCGGTGTATGTTTGGACTATCATATTTTGTACTTGTAAAAAAGGCTTTCAAAACGATCCATTGCTGGAGTTAGGGATCCTATGGAAACCTTTGTTGTTTCAGATATCAACTACAATTGAACAGTGAACTCTAAGTTACTGTCATACCACTAGCACCGTTGCTAGGATGCACTCGATAATTCTCAGTGGACAAATACTCTCCTACGAACTATGTGGAGAACTTATACACATTGAAGGAATTCCCTTTTCTTAAATAAAAATGTTTTTGTACAATCAATTTTGGACAATAAGACGACATTTTTGTGCAGAAGTACAAGAGAATAGACAAGGGTGGCCCTCCTATTAACCCACAAAAAGGTACACGACTTTGTACAAAGTTAATTGTACACTTGATTTATCACCCAGGTTGTTTCTTGGTAGATATTTTGCCAGTCTAGTGGTCAGAAATGTAGTTTATGTATAGTTTGTCTCTGTAGAATTTTTGCTACAATAACTGTTGGTCTGGTGGCAAAATATCACTAGTAACAAAAGGTATAGTTACTGACATTCTAATTGGTATATATAAAAATTATTTTCTAACCAATAATAATTTAATTGTTTTTATAAAATTCCAAAAACGTTCCCTACACTTGGCTAGTTACTTCAATCTAGTCCTTAAACTTAAAAAAGGGTGCAAAAATCATTCTAAATTTTGGGGAAGGGAAAATAATCTTCAAATGTAAAAAATAAATTTTAACAGTAGGAAACTTAATATACACGTGGAAGACCTGTTAAGTGGTACTGAATCCATATACCATATCATTGATTTTATGACCTTAGTCTAAAAAAGGGCCTGATATCTTGCATCATATCCATACACAGAAGTGCATCCAGTGATGTGGAAAACAAAAAAGAAAACATCTCTAATTTGAAGTAACTTTTCTACCAACAGTAATTCCACTTCTATTTGGTAGAAGCCTCTTCATATAATATTTAGAATTGCGGGACAGATTGATCATTCTCCTCCTTTTCTCAGGAATACAATCTATTGAACATTCTGAAAAGCCACGCCTCACAAACCTATCAAAGTGTTAGAAATTTGTATATAAATCACATGTAATCCTTGTAAGAAACTCCAAGTACATGAATACAACAACTTGGAAATTATCTGCACCCAAATGTACATTTCCCTCCTATATAAACTGAATTTTACACTCAAGAAAAACATACTTGAATTTTAAAAATAGAATAAGAACTCATAGTCATGCTAAAAACTAAATTAAATCGTAATATGTATCCTAGGGTACATTGATTATTAGTAACAAGCCACTGAAAGTGAAAAGTGGCATTGATTGCAGACAAGGCTTACATGACATGCAATAGAGAAGTTACTTACCAATCTGCTGTGCGAGTAGTAAGCAGGAAAAGCATATTTAATCGTAGAGTTGATGCTTTCTTCTCCATATAATCTGCATATATTTTACCATATAATTAAATAAATAGTGGACTATATTGAAACAGTATCCAAATATTATAACCAAACAGCTGGTAAGTATCATCCAAAGCTGAAGCAATACCATATATTCTTGAACACTTCCTAATACTTTTTAGTTGAAAATTGATTTTATCAACAATTAATTACATATGAGTGTTATCATTGAAGATCACAATGATGAAGTAACCGTGAATTCCAATACAATCCACAAATTATCAGTCACTATCCATCAAGCACAAGAATCATCAACCACAGAAAAATAGCATACCGAGCAACTTGTCTCCCTGTCCTTGGCCACGACAATCAGGAGATACTGCAATGGCAGCAACCTCTCCACACTTCTCCTCAAAAAAAGGAAAAAGTGCAGCACAAGCAATTATTTGACCTTCTCTTTCCATAACAACAAAGTTATCCAATGATTTTAGCAGCTGTAAACAGAAAATGGTAAAATGAGAGACATCCAAACAAAATAACCGGTAATGGCCATGTACAGCATGTTCTCTATCCTCTACATATAGAGAACATATATGTAAGCAAACCTCTTCATCAGTCCTCTTAACCAATATGCCGGAGGCCTCCAAAGGCTGCATAATTTGTTTTATTCCAGAAATATCTTTTACCTGTGCCATCCGAGTGCCTTCATAAAGATCACTGCAAGATTTAAATGAAAGATAAGGAAGAAACAAAGGCTTTGAGTGACAACACTTGCTAAGAAAAGGGAGGGTAGGTTAATCAAGAATAAAAACATGAACAAATTTGCCATTAATTGAATTTGGATTTTGAAAAAAATCAACTGTAAAATATCTTCATCGGTTTGAAATGTTTGTACTGGTATGGTATGTGTACTTCAAATATAAGAAGCTGCGCTGGTGTATAACAAAACATGCTCTTTATCACTAAGAAGATGGACATTCATTTCGATTTTTCTGCTAATCCTTCAAATCTGTAACCGATGGTTTAATAAATGGAAAAAAGGGTTAATACACACAGATGGATTTCAGACCCAACCTACATATTTAAAGCCTTACACAATTAGAATCTCAACAAACTGCCAAGTAATCATCAGCTCACCATAAGATGACTATAAACAAGTCTAAACTCACTGATGGCAAAACAACAACCAAGCCTTAGTCACACGACCTGAATGATGGCACTAGCAGAAAATCTGTTTTGATGTCAACTACACTATGGTTAAAATAGTTGGCAGACAAGTCAGAGGTACAATTGCTTTCAAATCATCACAGCTTGTCACCTATATCTCTTATCAAATAGTTGCCAACCCTTGCACAAAATAAGTCACAATCATAAAATAACTTTTTTCACATACAGACAGCAAAGAGTGCTTACCTAGCCACCATTGTTCCCATTCCATCCCTTTTAAACAATTCCAACAACAAAACTCCACTAATAGTGCCATCCAACAAGTGAACTCTTTGAACACCACCCTGAAAATGCTAAATGGTATAACATACTTTGCACCAACTCAAGTTTCAAGCATAGTCACTATTTCAACCAGCAACTTTTCAAAGCAAAATGCCAATCCAAGCCAACCTCTAGAATACCAATATTTGAAACCAATATACATCCTTAACTACATAGTGTAGCAGAAACAGATGTACAACATATGTATATTCATGGTCTGGTCATGATCTCGAAAATGATTTTGCTCACACGATTGCTCATGATTAGCAATCATCAAATCAAATCAAATCTCTCATATAGGCGATGTCAATATTTTCAAACTTTTGATAAAAATCATGGTAATACATGAAGCATACTAATAAAGATATCATCTGTCAATCAAGTCAGTGATCTCATCCTAATTTCGCAATACAGTCAAATTACAATTAAAAAACCCATCTAACATTAAGATGCAACAACAGAGGGTTAAGTTGTGAAAAAAGGATAGGGTAAAGTGCAGGAAGTCTATAGTTATGGTCAATATGCAGACACAATTTACTTGAATTGCAGACACAATTTACTTGAATTGCAGACACAGGTCAATTTTCAAAATATTCATGTCTACCGGGACCTTTATATTTAGAAAAATTAGTCATTTGTTAATTCTTCATGGGCTACAGGCCTACAGCATGTTTTTAGAAAAAGAGAGATGGGCATGCCTGTCATTTAAATGAAAAATTTTGGGCTTTTTTCAGTGACTCAATTTGCAAGGGGAAAAGAGTTAAAGAACCACAACTAGTTCACTTGACATAAGAAAAACAAAGGTGAATCATAGACTTACTCTGCAAACAAAGGCTGCAGCTGCCAATTCTGACAGATAACCGTTCATTCGACTTAGCCTCTCTTGACCTCCAATAGCAAATCCTTGCTCACCAGACCCTAGGCCATTTCCATTGTCAAAACCAACGCCATTGTGGAAGGTTACATTATTCCAGTCTGTAGAAGGTTTTGCATTGGGTGGAGGTTGGACTATCCCACTAAAATGGTTATGCTCAAGAGAGTTGAGAATTTCTTCATCAACTGCTTTCACATATTTAGCAGCTATTTCACTTTGCGCAGCTCGTTTACGAATTAACATGTCTGCTTCTTGAAGAGGCAAGAAATGAATTAGGCGTCCACTCTCGTCAAGTATTGGGCCATCTATAATACATATTAACTTGTCGGCTCCTATAGCCAAGGCACAAGCTGTTGCAACCTCATATGTGCTGTAGGTAAAAAATCATCAGTATCCAGAATCGAAGGATTTGTCAGGCACATCAATTGGGTGAATATGAACCAAATTTAAGTTCAGCAATTCTAAACGGGATGTATTCATACAATCAAGACAAGCAGGTGATGTGATTCATACAATGTTTCTATGCCCATTTCTTCATTTTATTTTTTAATTGTCTTTTCTATTGGATTTGGATTATATACAAGAAGTATATAGTAACATCCACTAGAAAATATATATCACCAATTTCTTGCTTGCTCTTTCACATTTCACAAAAAAAGTCCCAGCTATCAGATATGTTGCCAACTGATGCCCAACATGATGAAACTTTATGTTTCTTTCCCTTGGCAACCAATTAATTTTGTGCATTTACTTCAACATATTCCCCATAAGGTTGTTCATTCAGCACTATTACTAGGATCTAAGTCTACCTTAAAAGCAACCCGGAATTACACATTTTCCAAGCTATTGATTTAAGAAACCTACTTGAAGATATAAACAGCAGAAATTACAAAAACGAGTTATATGAATATAGCATGAATTGGTGCAACATAAACAAATAAAATAGCATGAAGTTGATACTTAATATCAGGTATGAGTCATATGAATAGTCAGAAGTTACAGAAATGTATTAACAACAGCATATCTGTCAGCATGCAATCAGATATAAGGAATCATCAGAAACTTTAAAGCATACTTGCAATTTAATACTTCTCCGGAGCTCGAGTAGCCCAAGTTGCTTAAAATAACTACACAACCACCATCAAGCCTCTCACGCATTCGAGATGCATCTACTTTTTTAACTTCCCCGGTCGACCCAAAATCAATTCCGTTGACAACCCCTCTTTTCTGCCAAAAATAAAAGTGACAGGATGCTCTAACACAGTAGTCGAAAAAACAGCAAAAGAGGGGCAATTTCAGAAGACCATTGATGAATCACAAAGTTCAAACCTTGGCAGCAAGAAAGTTACCACTGGCAACACTGACACCGACTTCGTGCCAACGGCTATTGTCACCATGTCGACGAACATTGCATATAGAGGGCCCAGGAGAAAGTTTTGCTTCAATCATCAATCTTATTCCCCCAGCAGCTTCCATTGCAGCAGCTAGAGATTCGTCATCAGTTATTCTATATCTACCAACATACTTAGGCTGGCTCCCTACGAATACAATAACAAAGGTCAAAATTGCCATGGAACCATAACATAGCTAACCAATTTCCATACAAGGTCCGTTTTGCAAGTAGCAATGTCAACAAAACAAAAACAGTCATTTTCACCGAAGAAAATTAGGCCATGAAGACCAGTTCTTGATTTATTTATCTCCATTTAAGTTGAAAATAACCGTAAAATTAGCAGGAAGATCATGGAAAATAAACGAGCAATTAATTTACTGTGACTAACCTCTCTCATTCAAAAGGTTGTCTATTTGCACATGGGTCCCCGGAACAAGAACAAACCGGATTCCCAGGTGATGAAGGAAAGCTATATCCTGCAAGCAACATATATGTTTAAGGGCGTGTTTGGGTAAAACAGAATCAAATGCTTAAGCAATAAACATTTTTGAAATAAGCTTAAAAGAACTTTATTTTCACAAGCATCTCCGGTAAGCTAATTTAAATAAGCTAAAAAGAGCAAACATAGCTCATAAGTGATTCTAATAAGCTGCCTACAAACTCTTCCAAATACCCCTAAATACACAAAATGTATGCACCGCCAGTCTAAGAATTTTTGACACTATCACTACATCCGGCATTCATATTTAATATTGCATTGATATTACATCCGGCATTCATATTTAATAATATATTGGTCGTGTATAAATGTTATACTCGTATCATGACAAAAGAAACAATCTAGAGAGAATACCTTGAGAATGGGATCCAAATAAGGACTAGCAACAATTTCACCGGAAATAATGACAACAAAAGTTCCATCACGATAGGCCCATAAGTAAGGCCACGCCTCCCTGAACCAACGCACGAATTGCTTATCCTTCACCGAGTTATAGCTCTCCTCGTCCACGTTCTCATTCACTCCTTCGTTGAATACATTGCACTTCCTTGAGAATTTCTTATTTCGGTTAATTGCCACAGGTAATGGTTTTGAGGAACGAGATTTTAGCAGTGGTTGTGGTTGTGGGTGGAAATAGAAAGAGTGACAAGAAAGATAACATAGGTCGTTAGAATTGAAAAAATTGGGAGGGTTTGAAAGGGATATGCAATAGCTCGATAAAGAAGCCACCATTGAAGAAGATGTCGGAGAGTTATCAACAGAAATTTCTATATTTATATCTTAATGAATTGGTTGTTATAAAATATTGATATTGTGCATGGAAGATTTTTTATTCTAGAGAGAATGGTGGTACTTGTCTTTTATAATTTTGTTAGTTGAAATTCACCATCCTGTTATTGAGACGATGCAGATTCTTAAACCTACCCATTTGTAACTTGTGTTTTCTCATTGACTTATATTTCAAGTTTTCAATTAGTCTCTTTATTTCTCCAGTTGTTTTTTCTTACTGCCAAGTGTACTTACTCACTGTATGGATAAAGATATAATCTCTTTTGGGTTGTATGCATATCTATTTCTCTCAACAAGTGTCACTTGTAGGAATCGAATATTTAACCGTTTGGTCGTGATAAGGATCTAATATGACCTTACATCACTAACCAATGTCTTGGTGGTTATTTCTTCTCTTGTTTTGCTACCATGTAACAATGTCAACAAAATAAGTATTAGAAATGTACAATTATCTTGCAGAAATATCCCTAGCTTATTTATAAGAAATCATAGAGTTTACTAGATAACTTTAGAGGAATTGAAGAGTGTGAAAGAAATTGATAATGTCACAAGTATATTCCATTGTAGCAGCCATTTTGTTATCTCTCTTCTCTTCTTAAACCTTCAACTGGCAAACTAATTCTTACTCCATGTCCCACTGTAATTATTAGGTTAATAATTAATATAAAGTAATGTATTTTTATTAAAAATATCCATTACAAGTGATATTGGCTATTACCAGGACATACTGAATGTGACAAAAGATACTGTTATATCAATAATCAACTCATTCACTATTGAAAATATGGTAAATTATATATACTGAGTAAGTTGAAGTTATTAAAACATGATCACCATTAAAAAGTCCATGTATGAGAGAGGGAGAGAAAAAAGAAAGGTGGTACCTTGAGAATGAGATCCAAGCAAGGACTAGCAACAATTTCTGCAGAAATGACCAAAACAAATACTCTATCCCTATGTACAGCAATATAAGGTTGTGCTTCTGAAAGAACCTTCACAAACTCTTGATCCTCCTCTGTCACACCGTAGTCATCAGGGCCACACCAACACCCTCTCACAAAAAACTCTCTCTTTCTACTTCCTTCTAACCTGAAACCACAACCACAACCGAGCCTTCTATTTTTCAATCTTGTACCATAATTTAAGAGCTTGTGAGAACTGGGTATACGTGAAAGCCAAGTTTTTTCTTGGGTTTGTAGAGACACTGGTGGGTTTGAACTAGTAGCAGCCATGTGCTTGTACTTTCTCTCTCTCTCTCTGTTTTCTTTCTGTTCTAACTCAACAAGAGATATAGAGTGAGAGATTTTCCTTCTAAGAAAGCGACATTTTTAGCATTTTAGATAGCAAATCATGAAGTGCCACTAGCAAACTGTGAATTATGCGGCGAAACGGTGGCGTTAGATAGAGACAGAGAGAGAATAATATAAGGGCTTCAAAGCCTTCAAATACAATATAATAAAACATAATAATAATTTATTTGAGCCTCAGAATTATTGAGGTACTTGTTCTGTTTTACGTGGTAGATGTGGGCACTACAAAAATTAACGTGTTAGGTGAAAGGAAGAACTAGGGAAGGACACTACTTGTTGCGTGTCTCTGTCCCTTCTCTCAGACTCAGCCATTTGTTTTGTTTTGTTTTGAGCATCACAAAGACAATGCTCGATGAAGCAATCAGAGGTATCTACCTAGTAAAGGAATCAAACAAGAAAAATGAATGAGGTTGGGAATTGGAATGTGTAGTCAACTTTCTTAAAGTTAGTGGGGGAAGATCAAACAAAAAAGGACCAAGTAACGCTGTTAACGTTCCTACTTATCACAAAGATTAGGGAATCATAATAATATAGTACCTCTGAGACTGTTAAGTCTAATTTTCCATCCATAGTATCTCACTCCTCATTCCTATGTAATCTCATTCTATAATTGTTCATTGTTGTGTTAAGTCCTTCTCAACATTGTTTTTTTGTCTCTATGATTGCACCAGGTAATTCTGCTTTAATTAATTTTGCTTCTTTTTCATCAGTGTTTTTGTTCCTTGTTGGATTATTATTGCCACGTGGTTACTGGGCTAGGGTTTAAACTCTTGTAATTTGAAATTATATGGGATTATGTTGATTTTGTGTATAAATGGGAAACCATGGGGTTCATTGTGCTGTTTTTCTGTTTAATTGAGATAATCTTGCAGTGTCTCATGTGGTATGTACTTGTTTTATGAGTTTTGACATCTACCTGTTCATGAAATTGGTTTGGGGTCTGGTACTCATGGTTTTGGATTGAGGTTTTTACTCATCATTATGCTTAGTTTATTGCATTTTTATTTTGGGGTTGAATTTTGTGAAGGATTCAAAAATATTTTTGAGGTTGTTCTGTGAGTATTTGCTGTAATCCATGATTATGTGATGTGATGCTTTGAATTTAAGTTGCTTGGACACAATTGCATTGTTGTCTTGTACAGATGGTAAATATGTTTCAATTTGTATCTGACTGATGTGAAATTGTGATTATAGTAGGGGATGTTTATGAACCATAGGCATTATATATACACTTATAATCATCATGGGAGGTAAGCAATAAAAACTTCATTTGGTCTATTGTGACTTGATAGAAATAAGGGGAAAGTGAAAGGGAACAAGGGAGCTAAAAGGAGAAAGATTAAGCCTCTCTTTGGTGGAGGAGAAAAAGGAAAGAAACAGGGAAGAGAGTTTGAAGAAAAATAAAGAATTTCTCTCATGTTTGGTTTGAAAAGAAAAAGGAAGGAGAGAAGTAAAAAGTGATGGATCCACAAAAAACTTTCTCTCTATATACCGTGAGAAAAGTGATAAAATGACTAAAAAACCATTTTCATTACTCAATATTATATCATTGTTTATTTATATAAAATTTTCATAATTATTTTTCATTTACATTTTCTTACTTCATAATTAATAATGTTAAAAACTAAAATTTGAAATTATAATAATATTGTAGTAAATTTTAAAATTATAATTTTTAATTAATAATAAGATATTTTTTCAAATTTTTTTTATTGTAGGATATTTTTGTCATTCAAACATTTATATCTACTTTTTTCTCTTCTCTTTCTTTTATATTTCTTTCATACCAAACAACATAAAAATCTATTTTATTTCTCGTATATCTCTTTCTCTCATCTCTCTTTCTTACATCTCTCCTCTCTTATTTTCTACTCATTATCCAAACAAAGCATTAAGGGAAAAATAAAAAATGTATTGATGATTTGAGTACAAGATAGATGTCCTATTTATATCACAATACATAATAAAACAAAGACAAAGCCTAGCAAAACAGCATAGACTAAATAAAATGATATCTGATGTTTTAAAACTTAAAATTGATAACGAATAGTTGTCTAAAGCATTGATAAGGAATTAAGAATGATGTAGACATTAGACATAGCGCTGGAGTGTCTGTGATCTGTGGTAAACGCCAAACACTACTCGCTGACATCTTACTTATTCTCTCAATTATTTAATTATAATTGCTCTTTAGGCCTTTTCGACATTGCAAGGTGGGTTTGGGAGTACAATTATTTGTTTCCTCTTAGGACTAGGAAGTGTAATATTTATACAACAAACTCGTGTGTTAAAAAGAGTTACGTGAAACATGTAATATTTATATATTGTCAGTTTAAAAATTTAAACATTATCAGTATATTATAGATATATTATAAACAAAATACTGTTGGAACAAGTCATGAAAATTAAGCACCCATAGCGAGGTGAAAAGAATATGCGACCCTAAAAAAATTATCCAAGGTAAAAGCAACATGGAATGGGTGTGTACATTTAATCTCAAAAGTTTTGAATGCTGAATCGCTTAATGACTTGTGAATGTGTGGCTAAGTGGATCATGTGACATCGTATATATAAACAAATATTATCGTCCATGATCATGTGATTCACACAGTGTCTGAAAGTTGAACCTCCAATAAATAGATTCGGTCCATTTCTATGTCCTTAGATTTTAAAATTGAAATTGCTTTCACAACTCCAAGCTTTCCTCTCCTCTAGATCTAAGACCACTCACAATTGATAATAAAAAAATGTCTGTCCCTCCAAGTCCCAACCAACTATAGAGTAAAGAATTGAACCCAACTTATAAAGATCCATCTGGTCTGGACAAATAACACTCCAAAGGTGCCATCTACACATATATTCAAATTCAATTAATTAAGAAATGGATCCAACTTGTAACGTAATATTAAACAGCAGCTTTACCCATCAAACTAAACTTAAACGAAAGCACATGTTATCCCACAAATTGTTTTAAAGTATCTGTCATCAGCTATAATTAGTTAGAAAAATAGTTAATTATTAATTTTTAATTCCAATATATTTTTTCACTCAATCATATGTTGATGATATATATAGTAACATAAATTATGAGACAACATATATATACTTTAAACTTAAACTATCCAACCCATCCAATTTTTTAGACAAATCACATATAGTAATGCATGGAATGATATATTTCTTGGGACATAAGATATACATTCATTTCTAACCATCTTAAAAACCAAATAGAATTAAAATAAGGGTACATGAAAACCAAAAAACAAACAAGAATGTAATGTGGGTCAAAATCTGGTCTTCCTGCCTAAACCGATGAGTGATCTGTGGTAGTAACTACTAACTAGTAAGTATAATGATGAAAAAAGAAAGTATATTTAAGGGATTATTAAATGAGTAAAATGTAACGAGGTTAGACACAGAAGGGTGTGGATGGAGACAGAATTGGCAGAGTGACGTGGCAGTATCCAATTGGGTTAGAGGAAAGGCAGAGAAAGATTGTGAAGTAGAGGAGTGGGCATTCACAAATCACAATGGGAAAAGCAGTCAAAGCAAACAGTGGATGGATAAGCAAAACCAATGCGTATAGTCAAAGCAAACACTGTCACGGTCCATGGCTTTGCTGTCATTTTTACCTAAAATATAAAAGGTACCCTTTTTAGTAGCTAACACATCACTTGTCACTTTATGTATCACTTATTTATATTTGATTGAAATATATATATAAGTTAAAAAATTAATAATTAATTATTTTTTTAATTAATAACAAATGATAGCATATGAAATTATATGTTTTTTGGGAAAAAATATATTGTCTCATTTTGATAGTATGGTTATTATTTTTTCCTTGAGAAAAGCATCTAGGATATATTCAATTTGGTTAAACGTGAAATGCCATTGAACCACATAAGCTACTGTTATTTGTTGCTACAGAGGGTTTTTTATTTTATTTATTATAAACATTGAACCCTCGTAAGGTGCACCAGTTATTGATTCGTCCCCCGTGGGGTTTTCCTTGGACTTTTGTGATACTCTAATACTCCAAAGACTAGCTTATCCTTTATATACGCATTGTGATAAAATTAATCCGATTACAAGTCCTTACATCAATTAATTTTTTGAATATTTGAATTTTAGCATTCTTTTGAAAGCACAAATCATTTTTAACCCTGCAACTCAAGAAAGTCACTATTTATTATATAAAGAAAGAGATTGTTATAAATAATTTTCGTAAAAAATTGGAGTTTTTAATCTTTTTATATTTATATCATTTAACATTTGTGGTAAAAAGAAGCTATTTGTTCTAAGTTTTACTCTCTCGGACTAACTTTTGCATGTTAAGCTAGATATCTAAGCGTATGTGTTTGAGTTGAAACCACAATAGCTATCCTCTTCATTTGCATAGTTAGTAAACTTGCCTCAGGCCAAGGCCAATCTGACCAATTAAACCATAAACGGGATATCTGATTGATATGAGTCTCTCATCTAACACATTTTACATCAAAATCAGATTGATTCAGTTCGACTCAATCAATTTAAGTCTAAAACAGGTGACTCAGATAACCAAACTGGTTGGACTATCCGAATCAATCAAAAAATATATTAAAAAAAACAATCAAAACAATGTCGTTTTGAGATGAAAAAAAAAAACCTTTAACTTATTTGTAATTTGTTAACCTATATTATAACTAAACTTTTGTTGTTTAATTAGATTTTAACTTATATGCATTATTTGTGTTGCAACTAAAACATAATATATATGTTATTTAATGATATTTTTAACTTGTTTGTGACATTTAATAGTGATAAAATATTCTTTCTTGATTATTTAATTAGATATGGTAATATTTTTAAATTTTCCCCGGTCGACCCAAAATCAATTCCGTTGACAACCCCTCTTTTCTGCCAAAAATAAAAGTGACAGGATGCTCTAACACAGTAGTCGAAAAAACAGCAAAAGAGGGGCAATTTCAGAAGACCATTGATGAATCACAAAGTTCAAACCTTGGCAGCAAGAAAGTTACCACTGGCAACACTGACACCGACTTCGTGCCAACGGCTATTGTCACCATGTCGACGAACATTGCATATAGAGGGCCCAGGAGAAAGTTTTGCTTCAATCATCAATCTTATTCCCCCAGCAGCTTCCATTGCAGCAGCTAGAGATTCGTCATCAGTTATTCTATATCTACCAACATACTTAGGCTGGCTCCCTACGAATACAATAACAAAGGTCAAAATTGCCATGGAACCATAACATAGCTAACCAATTTCCATACAAGGTCCGTTTTGCAAGTAGCAATGTCAACAAAACAAAAACAGTCATTTTCACCGAAGAAAATTAGGCCATGAAGACCAGTTCTTGATTTATTTATCTCCATTTAAGTTGAAAATAACCGTAAAATTAGCAGGAAGATCATGGAAAATAAACGAGCAATTAATTTACTGTGACTAACCTCTCTCATTCAAAAGGTTGTCTATTTGCACATGGGTCCCCGGAACAAGAACAAACCGGATTCCCAGGTGATGAAGGAAAGCTATATCCTGCAAGCAACATATATGTTTAAGGGCGTGTTTGGGTAAAACAGAATCAAATGCTTAAGCAATAAACATTTTTGAAATAAGCTTAAAAGAACTTTATTTTCACAAGCATCTCCGGTAAGCTAATTTAAATAAGCTAAAAAGAGCAAACATAGCTCATAAGTGATTCTAATAAGCTGCCTACAAACTCTTCCAAATACCCCTAAATACACAAAATGTATGCACCGCCAGTCTAAGAATTTTTGACACTATCACTACATCCGGCATTCATATTTAATATTGCATTGATATTACATCCGGCATTCATATTTAATAATATATTGGTCGTGTATAAATGTTATACTCGTATCATGACAAAAGAAACAATCTAGAGAGAATACCTTGAGAATGGGATCCAAATAAGGACTAGCAACAATTTCACCGGAAATAATGACAACAAAAGTTCCATCACGATAGGCCCATAAGTAAGGCCACGCCTCCCTGAACCAACGCACGAATTGCTTATCCTTCACCGAGTTATAGCTCTCCTCGTCCACGTTCTCATTCACTCCTTCGTTGAATACATTGCACTTCCTTGAGAATTTCTTATTTCGGTTAATTGCCACAGGTAATGGTTTTGAGGAACGAGATTTTAGCAGTGGTTGTGGTTGTGGGTGGAAATAGAAAGAGTGACAAGAAAGATAACATAGGTCGTTAGAATTGAAAAAATTGGGAGGGTTTGAAAGGGATATGCAATAGCTCGATAAAGAAGCCACCATTGAAGAAGATGTCGGAGAGTTATCAACAGAAATTTCTATATTTATATCTTAATGAATTGGTTGTTATAAAATATTGATATTGTGCATGGAAGATTTTTTATTCTAGAGAGAATGGTGGTACTTGTCTTTTATAATTTTGTTAGTTGAAATTCACCATCCTGTTATTGAGACGATGCAGATTCTTAAACCTACCCATTTGTAACTTGTGTTTTCTCATTGACTTATATTTCAAGTTTTCAATTAGTCTCTTTATTTCTCCAGTTGTTTTTTCTTACTGCCAAGTGTACTTACTCACTGTATGGATAAAGATATAATCTCTTTTGGGTTGTATGCATATCTATTTCTCTCAACAAGTGTCACTTGTAGGAATCGAATATTTAACCGTTTGGTCGTGATAAGGATCTAATATGACCTTACATCACTAACCAATGTCTTGGTGGTTATTTCTTCTCTTGTTTTGCTACCATGTAACAATGTCAACAAAATAAGTATTAGAAATGTACAATTATCTTGCAGAAATATCCCTAGCTTATTTATAAGAAATCATAGAGTTTACTAGATAACTTTAGAGGAATTGAAGAGTGTGAAAGAAATTGATAATGTCACAAGTATATTCCATTGTAGCAGCCATTTTGTTATCTCTCTTCTCTTCTTAAACCTTCAACTGGCAAACTAATTCTTACTCCATGTCCCACTGTAATTATTAGGTTAATAATTAATATAAAGTAATGTATTTTTATTAAAAATATCCATTACAAGTGATATTGGCTATTACCAGGACATACTGAATGTGACAAAAGATACTGTTATATCAATAATCAACTCATTCACTATTGAAAATATGGTAAATTATATATACTGAGTAAGTTGAAGTTATTAAAACATGATCACCATTAAAAAGTCCATGTATGAGAGAGGGAGAGAAAAAAGAAAGGTGGTACCTTGAGAATGAGATCCAAGCAAGGACTAGCAACAATTTCTGCAGAAATGACCAAAACAAATACTCTATCCCTATGTACAGCAATATAAGGTTGTGCTTCTGAAAGAACCTTCACAAACTCTTGATCCTCCTCTGTCACACCGTAGTCATCAGGGCCACACCAACACCCTCTCACAAAAAACTCTCTCTTTCTACTTCCTTCTAACCTGAAACCACAACCACAACCGAGCCTTCTATTTTTCAATCTTGTACCATAATTTAAGAGCTTGTGAGAACTGGGTATACGTGAAAGCCAAGTTTTTTCTTGGGTTTGTAGAGACACTGGTGGGTTTGAACTAGTAGCAGCCATGTGCTTGTACTTTCTCTCTCTCTCTCTGTTTTCTTTCTGTTCTAACTCAACAAGAGATATAGAGTGAGAGATTTTCCTTCTAAGAAAGCGACATTTTTAGCATTTTAGATAGCAAATCATGAAGTGCCACTAGCAAACTGTGAATTATGCGGCGAAACGGTGGCGTTAGATAGAGACAGAGAGAGAATAATATAAGGGCTTCAAAGCCTTCAAATACAATATAATAAAACATAATAATAATTTATTTGAGCCTCAGAATTATTGAGGTACTTGTTCTGTTTTACGTGGTAGATGTGGGCACTACAAAAATTAACGTGTTAGGTGAAAGGAAGAACTAGGGAAGGACACTACTTGTTGCGTGTCTCTGTCCCTTCTCTCAGACTCAGCCATTTGTTTTGTTTTGTTTTGAGCATCACAAAGACAATGCTCGATGAAGCAATCAGAGGTATCTACCTAGTAAAGGAATCAAACAAGAAAAATGAATGAGGTTGGGAATTGGAATGTGTAGTCAACTTTCTTAAAGTTAGTGGGGGAAGATCAAACAAAAAAGGACCAAGTAACGCTGTTAACGTTCCTACTTATCACAAAGATTAGGGAATCATAATAATATAGTACCTCTGAGACTGTTAAGTCTAATTTTCCATCCATAGTATCTCACTCCTCATTCCTATGTAATCTCATTCTATAATTGTTCATTGTTGTGTTAAGTCCTTCTCAACATTGTTTTTTTGTCTCTATGATTGCACCAGGTAATTCTGCTTTAATTAATTTTGCTTCTTTTTCATCAGTGTTTTTGTTCCTTGTTGGATTATTATTGCCACGTGGTTACTGGGCTAGGGTTTAAACTCTTGTAATTTGAAATTATATGGGATTATGTTGATTTTGTGTATAAATGGGAAACCATGGGGTTCATTGTGCTGTTTTTCTGTTTAATTGAGATAATCTTGCAGTGTCTCATGTGGTATGTACTTGTTTTATGAGTTTTGACATCTACCTGTTCATGAAATTGGTTTGGGGTCTGGTACTCATGGTTTTGGATTGAGGTTTTTACTCATCATTATGCTTAGTTTATTGCATTTTTATTTTGGGGTTGAATTTTGTGAAGGATTCAAAAATATTTTTGAGGTTGTTCTGTGAGTATTTGCTGTAATCCATGATTATGTGATGTGATGCTTTGAATTTAAGTTGCTTGGACACAATTGCATTGTTGTCTTGTACAGATGGTAAATATGTTTCAATTTGTATCTGACTGATGTGAAATTGTGATTATAGTAGGGGATGTTTATGAACCATAGGCATTATATATACACTTATAATCATCATGGGAGGTAAGCAATAAAAACTTCATTTGGTCTATTGTGACTTGATAGAAATAAGGGGAAAGTGAAAGGGAACAAGGGAGCTAAAAGGAGAAAGATTAAGCCTCTCTTTGGTGGAGGAGAAAAAGGAAAGAAACAGGGAAGAGAGTTTGAAGAAAAATAAAGAATTTCTCTCATGTTTGGTTTGAAAAGAAAAAGGAAGGAGAGAAGTAAAAAGTGATGGATCCACAAAAAACTTTCTCTCTATATACCGTGAGAAAAGTGATAAAATGACTAAAAAACCATTTTCATTACTCAATATTATATCATTGTTTATTTATATAAAATTTTCATAATTATTTTTCATTTACATTTTCTTACTTCATAATTAATAATGTTAAAAACTAAAATTTGAAATTATAATAATATTGTAGTAAATTTTAAAATTATAATTTTTAATTAATAATAAGATATTTTTTCAAATTTTTTTTATTGTAGGATATTTTTGTCATTCAAACATTTATATCTACTTTTTTCTCTTCTCTTTCTTTTATATTTCTTTCATACCAAACAACATAAAAATCTATTTTATTTCTCGTATATCTCTTTCTCTCATCTCTCTTTCTTACATCTCTCCTCTCTTATTTTCTACTCATTATCCAAACAAAGCATTAAGGGAAAAATAAAAAATGTATTGATGATTTGAGTACAAGATAGATGTCCTATTTATATCACAATACATAATAAAACAAAGACAAAGCCTAGCAAAACAGCATAGACTAAATAAAATGATATCTGATGTTTTAAAACTTAAAATTGATAACGAATAGTTGTCTAAAGCATTGATAAGGAATTAAGAATGATGTAGACATTAGACATAGCGCTGGAGTGTCTGTGATCTGTGGTAAACGCCAAACACTACTCGCTGACATCTTACTTATTCTCTCAATTATTTAATTATAATTGCTCTTTAGGCCTTTTCGACATTGCAAGGTGGGTTTGGGAGTACAATTATTTGTTTCCTCTTAGGACTAGGAAGTGTAATATTTATACAACAAACTCGTGTGTTAAAAAGAGTTACGTGAAACATGTAATATTTATATATTGTCAGTTTAAAAATTTAAACATTATCAGTATATTATAGATATATTATAAACAAAATACTGTTGGAACAAGTCATGAAAATTAAGCACCCATAGCGAGGTGAAAAGAATATGCGACCCTAAAAAAATTATCCAAGGTAAAAGCAACATGGAATGGGTGTGTACATTTAATCTCAAAAGTTTTGAATGCTGAATCGCTTAATGACTTGTGAATGTGTGGCTAAGTGGATCATGTGACATCGTATATATAAACAAATATTATCGTCCATGATCATGTGATTCACACAGTGTCTGAAAGTTGAACCTCCAATAAATAGATTCGGTCCATTTCTATGTCCTTAGATTTTAAAATTGAAATTGCTTTCACAACTCCAAGCTTTCCTCTCCTCTAGATCTAAGACCACTCACAATTGATAATAAAAAAATGTCTGTCCCTCCAAGTCCCAACCAACTATAGAGTAAAGAATTGAACCCAACTTATAAAGATCCATCTGGTCTGGACAAATAACACTCCAAAGGTGCCATCTACACATATATTCAAATTCAATTAATTAAGAAATGGATCCAACTTGTAACGTAATATTAAACAGCAGCTTTACCCATCAAACTAAACTTAAACGAAAGCACATGTTATCCCACAAATTGTTTTAAAGTATCTGTCATCAGCTATAATTAGTTAGAAAAATAGTTAATTATTAATTTTTAATTCCAATATATTTTTTCACTCAATCATATGTTGATGATATATATAGTAACATAAATTATGAGACAACATATATATACTTTAAACTTAAACTATCCAACCCATCCAATTTTTTAGACAAATCACATATAGTAATGCATGGAATGATATATTTCTTGGGACATAAGATATACATTCATTTCTAACCATCTTAAAAACCAAATAGAATTAAAATAAGGGTACATGAAAACCAAAAAACAAACAAGAATGTAATGTGGGTCAAAATCTGGTCTTCCTGCCTAAACCGATGAGTGATCTGTGGTAGTAACTACTAACTAGTAAGTATAATGATGAAAAAAGAAAGTATATTTAAGGGATTATTAAATGAGTAAAATGTAACGAGGTTAGACACAGAAGGGTGTGGATGGAGACAGAATTGGCAGAGTGACGTGGCAGTATCCAATTGGGTTAGAGGAAAGGCAGAGAAAGATTGTGAAGTAGAGGAGTGGGCATTCACAAATCACAATGGGAAAAGCAGTCAAAGCAAACAGTGGATGGATAAGCAAAACCAATGCGTATAGTCAAAGCAAACACTGTCACGGTCCATGGCTTTGCTGTCATTTTTACCTAAAATATAAAAGGTACCCTTTTTAGTAGCTAACACATCACTTGTCACTTTATGTATCACTTATTTATATTTGATTGAAATATATATATAAGTTAAAAAATTAATAATTAATTATTTTTTTAATTAATAACAAATGATAGCATATGAAATTATATGTTTTTTGGGAAAAAATATATTGTCTCATTTTGATAGTATGGTTATTATTTTTTCCTTGAGAAAAGCATCTAGGATATATTCAATTTGGTTAAACGTGAAATGCCATTGAACCACATAAGCTACTGTTATTTGTTGCTACAGAGGGTTTTTTATTTTATTTATTATAAACATTGAACCCTCGTAAGGTGCACCAGTTATTGATTCGTCCCCCGTGGGGTTTTCCTTGGACTTTTGTGATACTCTAATACTCCAAAGACTAGCTTATCCTTTATATACGCATTGTGATAAAATTAATCCGATTACAAGTCCTTACATCAATTAATTTTTTGAATATTTGAATTTTAGCATTCTTTTGAAAGCACAAATCATTTTTAACCCTGCAACTCAAGAAAGTCACTATTTATTATATAAAGAAAGAGATTGTTATAAATAATTTTCGTAAAAAATTGGAGTTTTTAATCTTTTTATATTTATATCATTTAACATTTGTGGTAAAAAGAAGCTATTTGTTCTAAGTTTTACTCTCTCGGACTAACTTTTGCATGTTAAGCTAGATATCTAAGCGTATGTGTTTGAGTTGAAACCACAATAGCTATCCTCTTCATTTGCATAGTTAGTAAACTTGCCTCAGGCCAAGGCCAATCTGACCAATTAAACCATAAACGGGATATCTGATTGATATGAGTCTCTCATCTAACACATTTTACATCAAAATCAGATTGATTCAGTTCGACTCAATCAATTTAAGTCTAAAACAGGTGACTCAGATAACCAAACTGGTTGGACTATCCGAATCAATCAAAAAATATATTAAAAAAAACAATCAAAACAATGTCGTTTTGAGATGAAAAAAAAAAACCTTTAACTTATTTGTAATTTGTTAACCTATATTATAACTAAACTTTTGTTGTTTAATTAGATTTTAACTTATATGCATTATTTGTGTTGCAACTAAAACATAATATATATGTTATTTAATGATATTTTTAACTTGTTTGTGACATTTAATAGTGATAAAATATTCTTTCTTGATTATTTAATTAGATATGGTAATATTTTTAAATTTGAAATATATAGTTACTAAATAATGTTAACTAAAATTATGATTTTTAAAAAAATATTTCGATGAGTTATAAATTTGGTACATAAATATTAGATGATGTAGTGATTGTGTATATATTTTTAAGTTCATAAGGAGTATAACTTACAATCATTTTGAATTGTGTCTTCATCTAATTGCATTGAAAAGTTCATTTATAGTCCACACGCAAAAAGAACACGAACTCCTTGTTAGATAGCAGTCAAAGGAAATGAATGAAAGTGCTGGAAATGGATAATAATGTCACTGATTCTTAGAACGCCATAAAATATCAAAATTAAGGAAAAGAAGAAAGGGAAATGACTTTCAAGGGTTTTGTTTAAGGATAACGAAATCCAAAATAAACATTAAAAGGGACATTATTGTAATTTTATTTTGGTACATAGGATTTTAGTGTAATTTAAATTTAGAAGAGTGGTATATAGTCATATACTACGATTATTATGATAAAGTAGCAGTTGATTAATAAAGGAAGAAAGTGAGTTCATTGCGACAGAGTACATGACTGCACGTGTGGTGCGAGAGTCGAGAACCTCTTTGACCGGCTACAACCCGCACTTTCCCAGTCAACATTTTTTTCTTGAAAAATTAAAATTAATTAATCTGTTTAGTTCATAATTATTATGCTTATCATGACAAGGAATGAAATGAAATGAAATTACACCCCAAAAGGGATGGGTTAATGTGCGCTTCAAAACTCTTATTTTATTTTAACTGATTTATCTATCTATCTATCTCAATTAGTATTTCTTTCTCTCCCATTTCACTCTATCTTTCTTTCAATTGTGACATATTTCATTTTATTTGTTCTTAGTTGAAGGGTACTACTCTTCTGCAATTCACTGTTTGGTCTTTTGATTGCTTTAGATTCTCTTTTTCAGTTAACCCACCCACCTTTTTTCATTATCTCAAACAACCTTGATTATATGTTCATGATGTGAGATATGATACTCATTATTATTTTTTATTTTGACCATACAAAACAGATCAGATAAAGGGGTATTATTATTTGTAATTTTTTTCACTCACTCTCTATCCCCCATTTTCACACGCCTCATGTGTAATGTCCTTTGAAGAGTGCTTGTCATTCTTGTGATTTTTGTGGTTTTTAGGTTCCCTTCCACCCTTTTCACTCTCTGCTTTGCATTTTCCCAAGTTGGTATTTTTCTTGTTTTTCTCTCAAAAGGGTTTCCAAAATGCCCATGTATCAGCCTTGTAAGCGGGACATGGTTGTTGTTGGTTTTGAGGGTGGTGGTGATGGCCAGATTCTAGATCTGGATACTGCAGTCAAAGATGGTGTTTTGGGTGGTGTTGATGGTGTTCTTCTAGGAACTGGGGTTTGTGACAAATTGGATCTGAGAAAATTGATTGAGGAGCTTGACTTATCAGAAATCCCCACTGTCTTCATTTGCCCAATCTCTCTTGAACCAATGCAAGACCCAGTGACCCTTTGCACTGGCCAAACCTATGAAAGGTCCAACATTCTCAAATGGTTCAGTTTGGGACACTTTACATGCCCCACTACTATGCAAGAACTCTGGGATGATTCCATTACTCCAAACACCACCCTTTACCGTTTGATATATACTTGGTTCTCTCAGAAGTACTTGCTTATGAAGAAGAGATCAGAGGATGTGCAAGGAAGAGCTTCAGAGCTTCTTGAAACCCTGAAGAAGGTTAAGGGTCAAGCTAGAGTTCAAGCACTCAAGGAGCTTCACCAAGTTGTGTCTGCTCATTCCACTGCCCGTAAGACCGTGATTGATCAAGGTGGAGTAGCTATTATGTCCTCATTACTTGGTCCTTTTACTTCGCATGCTGTTGGTTCTGAAGTTATTGGTATTCTTGTAAGTTTGACACTTGATTCAGAATCCAAAAAGAATTTAATGCAGCCTGCTAAAATTTCATTAATGGTTGATATATTGAATGAGGGTTCAATTGAGACTAAAATCAATTGCACGCGATTGATGGAATCGTTAATTGACGATAAGGATTTTCGTTTAGAGATTATCTCAAGCCATAGCCTCTTGGTTGGGTTGATGAGGCTTGTGAAGGATAAGAGAAGAAGCAATGGAATCTGTTCAGGATTAAGCCTTCTCAAAACAATATCCTTGCATAATGAAGTTAGGAATTTGTTAGTGAGCGTTGGGGCTGTTTCTCAATTGGTTGAATTGTTGTCGGGTTTGGAACCTGATTGTTTGGAATTAGCCCTTTGTGTTTTAGATGCATTGGCTTCTATACCGGAAGGCCGAATTGCTTTGAAAGATTGTTCTAACACCATACCCATCATGGTGAAATTGTTGATGAGGATCTCAGAGAACTGCACCCAATATGCATTGTCAATCCTGTGGTCTGTGTGCAAGCTTGCACCTGAGGAGTGCTCATCCATCGCCGTGGATGCCGGGCTTGCTGCAAAACTTCTCCTTGTTATTCAAAGTGGCTGCAATCCTGTATTGAAACAACAGTCTTCTGAGCTTTTGAAACTGTGTAGTTTAAATTATTCAGACACCATATTCATCTCCAAGTGCAAGCTCACCAGAACCATCCAATGATTGTGGACTTGAACCTGATGGCAGTGTCAAGAATTTGTAAATTTGAGGGCCAAGAATGAATTCTCAAGATCATCCACTTCTCTCAGGCCACTGAACTCAAATAAACCCCAGGGCATGACATGGGGTTAAGGTGCAAGTCTCTACTGTATATACTACCTTCAGTATTTTGAGTCCAACAATTGATTTGAACCAAGAAGAATCATTAGTGGACATTGACATACCCTTTTGCATAACTGTGTTTACCTATGTGGGTTACATTTTGTTCAATGTTTTTTCAATAAGCCCCATCAAGAAGATACTAGAATTTTTTATAATATACTTTGGGGGTATATGGACGTTGAAGTCATGCTATTGTTGGATAAAGATACTTCAATCACACTGTCAAGTTGGAGCTTGCAATTTCAATTGTAATTGTTCAGGAGTTGCTTTGCTCCACAGTTCACTTTTATTGTATTTTCTTCCTCTTTGAATCTTTAATAGGTCTCCAATTTTCCATTAAAAATGCTGTGAATTTTGCTTTTGATCTCAAACATGTAGAGACTGGAGAGCCTGTGATCTTCAATTTTTATGTGTACAATGGAAACAAGTGCTTCATTTTTAATTTATTTTTCAGCAGTGATCCTGAATATATTCTTCAAATTGTGATAATTAATCTTATTTTTCCTTTAACATAAATTATTCATCTTTGAAGTGTGCCCATTTGATGATGTTGAAATGACCTATGAGGGGAAGAGAACATAAAGAAGAAAATTTTCACCACATGTGCTCAAGTTTAATGAATGACTAGACATCCAGGTAAATGTATACTTTCCTCTTATCCTTTTGTGGTAGGATTTGAGGCCAAGACCCAATGTTACCACTCACTGAATCACTGGCTGGTTTGAAAAGAAAGAAAAGATAGGTCAGAGCTTTCATTGAATAGGAACTTTGAATTCCAAATTGGCTTCAGGAATCCCTACAAATCAGAGAACAGCTGTGCCTATTTCCTAACTGTATGCAAATAGTGCTACTATGCAGGCTATCACACACCCCAAAAACAAAATGCTACATTGGCTCAAAAGATAATTTTGGTAAATGAGTCAAAATGTGGTTTTGTTATATATGGATGACTATTTATATATAATACACTAGGAGCCTTTTTTATATCCTCATATCTACAAACAATAACACTATCCTCATATCGTAATGTTCTATCATAAATAATATAATCATGTGACAAAGTGTTTCATCAAAATCTTTCTTAATTATTTCGCCTATAATAGAATTTGGTTAACGGAAAAAACAAGTCGGCCAACATCATATCTATGATCTTCTACCAACGGATGTTATATCAAGTGATACATGTTTGATTCCCTTTAATAAGGTCTCTAGTTCAAGTCTTGTGGATGAAAAAATAACGCTGAGAGAGTTAACCCCTATACCTGTGGGTGTTTACGAAAAACCAAAAAAAATATCTATGATCTTCTGAATGCATTGCTTGCCATCAAAATGATTTTGTGAGAACGGATTCTTGGCATCATAATCATCAAATTTTGACCGATCGATTATTCCGGACCCTAGATCATTGAAAAGTTAATCCTTAGAAGGGTAACCCACATTTATGTTGTAGTCCTCTGTTTAGACTGGGAGATGAAACTCTTTAAAGCAGATATGGTGTTGGGCTCAGAATGCAATATAACATCACAAAATTTATGCTTTATGATTTGATATGTGTGGTCAGTATTGAGATTAAATTATTACAGAAAACATAAACCTAGTATTTGAACTGAATATTTAAATAAGTACAATAAAGTCAAACTAATATGACAATATATCACATTCTGTATTATTATATTGTTGAGATATTATTTGTGTTTAGATTAGTCACTTTTATTCTTATCATTAATATTATCTGTTTCTGTAGATAATTGGTCTTAATCTCTTAAAATTTTAAAATAGTATAAATTGATATATCATATTATAGGATTGGCAGTGACCATCTAAAGAGAATAGATAAAGAAAACGATGAAGGGAGGAGCAAAAAGGGGTAAATGAAGAAGGAGAATTAAAGGGAATAATATAACATAAAAGAGTCACAATTTTCATCAATCAATTTAGAGGTAACACTAAAACTACAGGTCCATGTGAAAGAGTATTTGGGAAAGTGTTTTCTTGAATAATTATAAAATTAATTTCACGAAATGAGAATCCTAGCCTTTTCTTTTTCCTTTGTCTACTCTCTATTCCAAACCTTATTTGATGTTCCAAGTCTAAACAAAGCAAGCATGGATGATCATTGCACTTAACACACGGTTCCCTTTTATGCTCATGAATCCATAACTCTCATCTGATAACTCTATCTTTTGGATTTATATGATCTAGTGCAAAGAATGAATGATTTATCATTTTTATATAAATATCCTCCAAAAATGTCAACTATACTCTATTATCACATACTTTATTTAATACTTTTTATTCTTTCTCACTTCAATATAAAATTATCAAATTATCCTTATATAGTATATTTGATATTTTCAAAACTCCATTGAATTTAAGTTACAAACAATAGTTTGTAAAAGAAATAAGTTTTTTTTATTTGCAAATCATAATTAGATTTTAAAATACTACTACTTATATAGTATAGTTAAGAAATTATTAACTCAGCTCCTCTATCGTCTACTTTATTTGTTGTTAATGATTACTAATATTGTGTACTTATTAATATAAATATAAAAATGGAAATAGGTTATTACTTATTAGTATGGTTTAAGTGACGCGAAAACGGCGTCGTAGGTGGAAGGTCCTCTTATCTGGGGAGAGGGCTTCGAAATCAATCAACAATGTCGTGGTTAGCAAGAACAATCGCAAACTCACTCAAACTCGACGATGAAGAAGACGAAGAAGAAGACATTCACAACAATAGCGATAACCTAAAATTCCCTCAAAACAAATCTGAATCAGAACCCGATCCACAATCACCGTCATCATCTACATCTACTCCCACCGCGCGTGGCGTCAAAGAGGATCTCTCCGAACTCTCCAAATCCATTTCCCGCCAATTATGGGGTGTCGCTTCTTTCCTTGCTCCTCCCTCCGATTCGGATCAGAATCCTCCCTCACAACCTTCTGATTTGGATTCCGATCCTCTTCTCGAACCTTTTGATTCGAAAGCAACCGATGAAGACGTAATTGCTGGAATTCGAAGCGATTTTGAGGAGATCAGTGGGAGATTCAGGAGCGGGATCTCCAAGCTTTCTGGTAATAAGACTGTATCGGAATTCACAAAATTCGCTTCTAATTTCCTTCAAATTGGATCCGATGAGGGAGACAGTTTTGACGGCGTGGTTGGATTGACGGAGGAGGTGCTTGCCTTTGCCGGAAACATTGCGATGCATCCGGAGACTTGGTTGGATTTTCCTCACCCTGTTGATCCGGATTCTGATGGTATATTCCTTTTTCCCACTCTCAATTTATTTCATAGAAGCTCTTATTCGCATTGCTACGGAATCTGAGTAAATTCTATTTCTGTTTTAATCGAAATTTTGACATGATTTAAGCAGTGATGGCAGACAAACATACATTCATTTGCTGCATTATCTTCTGTGATTCTGAATGTTATCTATCTGGAGCCAGTCCCCAGAGGTTCGGCGGAGCTTAGTATTATAGAAATCAATTAGTAAAGGCATACAAAGAGAACACCAACTGTAGATTTGTAAATATCAATTTCGCAATAGTTGTGTTAATCAAATATGTTACTTATAGTGGTGGAAAACAATACTAAATCAAAAAGGTCCAACTATTTCTTAAAGTAAAAATAGCAGCTCCATACTTCAAAATTTCAGACTACAATTTTTTTTACAAATTGATAGATAACTATGGTCAAGATCAATTTTTGGTCAATTCGGAAATAAGAAAAAACGAAACTCTTCCATAATTGCATGCCAGTGCTGGTTTGCTGTTGTCGCTGCTCTCCAGAAACTTACTCATGGCTGGCCAATGTCCAAATTCCGATGGCAAAGGACTACAAAGAATGTGAACTGTTGAGTTGGAGCTTAGATGCATATTCTAGTTGCTGATTAAAAAGTGGGAAAATAGTGTATTACAGTATTAGGTTAATAGGTTTTTGGCTTGAAGTATATAAAGGAGATAATGTAATTCTTTTAGGTGACGGAATCGAGTCAGCTCTCATGGAAACTTGGACTTGGATGAACTTGGGTAGTTCACCACCGAGTTTATAAATTCACTCACTCACTCAATTTGCATTCTTTAAGCACACAAAATGACTTTATTTCATGACTAAATCACCTAAAATGATGTTTCATGACTAATTGTGAAAAACACCCATTTCGACCAATATGAAATTAGGGTTCCCATAAACCGAAAGTCTCGAAGCTCTCTGCCATAGCCTTTTCTCTCTCCTTTGCCAACATCTACCTTCCTTGAGTTGAAGCTCAATTCATTGCTGACTTGCTAATCTCGGTATCCTTTGGCTATTGCACTACAGATTACGTGCAACGGTCATAGTCACAAGCAACTTTGGCCAGGAATCTCTTGGCCAAATTGCTCCTGGGTGTGATTAATATTATGGTTAAGTTATATCCTACTCAAGGTGCTCATGTTTGTTTGCTTTATTGTGGAATTTTATTATGAAATATTATTCTTTTGGTTATTATTATGTGTGGATGTTATATATGTTATTGTTAATGTATATGTTTTTTGAATGGGTAAACATATGAGTTCACGAGTCGAGTTTACCTAACCTCCCCATGTTTAGGTAAACTTGTGAGTTCGACAACCATGGTTGTAGTTATTGTTATTATTATTATTTTTAAATGAATTCGAGGGCAACATGTGCTCTCTCTTAGTTACCAACTTACCATCTGGCTCCACACCACTGCCAGAGATTGAGTTGATTTCCCTATGCATAGTTAGAATCCGTTTCCCCATCAACAATTATGAAGTTGCTGAATCCATATCCCTGTTGCATTGCATGTATAACTTTTTCCTTCATTTCCCATATCTAATATTCATTACTCCATGAGACCTGGCAATCTGGACTGGACTGATTACTTTATCCTATTCCTTTATAGTTGAGTTTTATTATAACTTCTTCTTGATGGTTTACCTAAATGTTTCCGTAGGTGAACCTGTGGAAGGATCATTATCCTCTTGATGTTTATCCTAAATGTTTGCTGCTAAACTTTAAATCACTTACAAAATTATGGTGTATAGGTCTCATGTTTTCCTTGACAGGCACTATTTATAAGTCTTAAAATATTTACCCTTGTATTCTATATTGTTTTGTGCCGATATCTCACCATCTCTTAAAATTTTCCTTCTACAGACTTTGATTTGTCTGATCCACAACAAGAACACGCCCTAGCTGTTGAACGTCTAGTTCCAAGTTTAGCTTCTCTTAGGATGGAACTTTGCCCTGGATATATAAGTGATGATTGCTTTTGGAAGATTTACTTTGTACTCCTGCACCCTAGACTCAACAAAAATGATGCTGATATTTTATCAACCCCACAAGTGAGTTTAATTTTAATTGGAATTCGTGTTTCTTTCTTTGGTTTATTTGTTGGATTTATTTTGGAAATTTGACACCCTAACGAATGCTGATGCCTCATGTGTAACCAAGGTTATGTACTTGTTTCTAACTGTTTTATTCTAACAATGTGGAACTAATGATTAAAATAGAGACTCTTGTATAGTATAAATTGGTATTTGTAATTCATAAGAGACTCTTGTTGAACTTTGCTTGGATGACCAAATAAATATTCATACACTTGTTAGAATTGATTTCTAACTACCAATTACATGTGATATTAAAATCTACTAGCCTTTATTATCAGTGGTTAATGTTATGTATGCAGATTGTGGAAGCTAGAGCAATGTTATCTCAGGCATTAGATAAAAGAAGTAAGGAAAATAAAGGGTCAGACTTATCTGGCAATATACTCTCAAATGAAGAAGAGCAACATCTCTCTGTGCCAAGCAGTCCTCAACTTGAATCAGCTCTTCTTCAGACCTCTGCCATTGAAGCAGCCCCATCTATGGTTGTCTCTGATGTTGAAATGGAGAAACATCCCGTTCAAAGTACAATAACTCACGTTCTTGATAACGCTGTGGCTAAAGCTGCCCCAGAAAATGCAACTGATGAACAATCATCATCTGGTTCAGCAAATAGATTTTTGCATGAAAGTCTTGAAACATATGAGGATGATGCTGATGATTGGTTGAAAGAGGATACTTCTGAAATGGTTGGTGCTGGTGGAACTTCAGTTCCTACTGGTGATGATGAGGATGTATCATTCAGTGATCTTGAGGTGGATGACGATGATGTGCCGACAAGTCATGAAAAAACTACATCAGGTTCTGATTCTTCAACAAAAGACTCTCGAGATTGGGTTCAGTTAAGTAGAAGTCCACCAAATGATGTAAAACCTGTTGAGAGCAGACATGCTGATTCTGAGCATTCAAGTGCTCGTAATTCTGACACCAAGGATTCTAATGACTGGCTCAATGTTGATGACATTGATGTAATGTGATAATGCCATAGAAACTGACCTATATGTAAGTGTGTCTTTACCACGTTTCTCTTCTATTTTGTGAATATATGAATCTGAATATTATTTATGTTCTCTATCATTAATCTCTGGAAACTGTATTTATGTACAGAAAACCTGTCTACTGTCTGTACGGTGCATTGTGCTGTGTTGGTTATTACTGCACCGTACCCACTCAATCTTTTATTTGATTTCGGGATTTAAAGTTACTTCAGATTTTTAATACTTTAAATTGACTGAACTTGTGTTTAAACGATCTTGAATGAAGCCTTGCAAAAAATTATCATTTATCAGTAGCGTCACACCTAGTCACTTTAATCACTGAAGAACATAAGTCATTTTAAAAAACAACATAAGTCACCATATTTGAAGGCACTAACACGGGTATTGTGACTAAAGATCAAAACTCTAAGGCCCTATAACTTACCAATTGTTGGACTTTGATTAAATTTTGATAGTCAGAACTTTTATGAAGTTCTCAGACTAAGAAACCTACAGTGAGAAAGTAAACTGGAGAGTTCTGCTCCTGTAATGCCTTGCTCTCTACACCCTTATTGGTGTTAGCTTTTAATTTTAATATAAAATATACTTGATCCATGAGAAAAGGCATGCATAACTGTTCATTCACTGTAATTATCCAGATTATGGGTTCTAGCTTGATTTAAAATGCTGGATTGGGTATCTTTACACCATACTTGAGATGGATTTAAAGGATTAGTCATCCTGAAATTAGTGAGCTGTTTGTTTGCTTTTGGTTTTCCTGTTCTCCAAACTGTTTCGTGGAAAATTTTAAAAACAGTTTTTCACAAGAAAACAAGAACAAAATCCGTTTGATAACGTTGTTTTGAAAACAATTTTGAAACTGGAGCAAAATGTCTGCTTGATGAACTTGTTTTAAAATAAGGTTTTAATGAGAGAAGACTGCTCAAGGAAGTTGTGTTATGTCACTGAACAAGATCAATCAAGAAAGTTAATCCAAATTTGTCACAAGACTCAAAATTTGAAATCACTGATAATCTTTGACAATAGGTTCTCAACAATCCATTATCATGGTGTTAAGAAGTAACAACAGAGTGCAGGTCTTCTCTACAATGACAAAACCCATGTTGATAGACATATATCATTCTTCATTTGAATCCCATTTGTTGATAGTTCTCCACACAACTAAATTAGATATGGTTGCGATGTGTGGTCTGGGCAGAGATTGCAATTGATATTTAAAATGAATTGTCAAAACTTGTGTAGTTGGAGTGAGAGCAAAGGCAAATTTAAATTTCTTATATACATGGCTATTTCGTAGAGACTATTGTTGAGGTAAATGGAATGGAGCTTCTCGGGATTTAATGGGGCCAAAGTTGCCCTCTAAGGCTCTATATTTTTTGTGTCACATGTTATTATATTGGTTTAACAGTGGAAGTGAACTCTCCTGTATGAAAGAAGAGCGATACTCCGAGCCAACCTGATGTTTTACTTGGACAGATTTACATTGGTGAATAGAAGCTCTCATGTATTCATTTAAATCACTTCTTAAGATTTCAAATTTTATTATTTTTTGTTGTACCAAAATATGCTTTTTGTATGTTTGACCATATATGTTGTTCTAATCGTATTTCTTTTCGGAATTTATTTGATGCGGAAATGATCTAATGTATATCTTATTAGAAAGAAAATAAAACCAAGGTCACATATGAGATTTGATCTTACACATTACCTTAAGTCACACATATTTTTTTCAGGAAAAAAAACACAAACATGAAAAAGACATATTCGAACTTAAAATCACACACGAGTTATTATTTTCAAACGTGACCTTATGGTTATGTTCGATAAAATAATAAAAATATTAGAATAACGAAATACATTGTTTACTATGCCGATTTTGCGTTATAAAGGTAAGTACAATACAAAATAAACATGTATGATGAGAAGATTTGTAGAAGAAAAATGAGGTGGATAATGAAAAATAAAGAAGATGAATATAAAAAAATAAAGAAAATGATTGAATCTGCGCCAGTTGAATTTGATCCAATGAAAAAGCATAGTCTTTTTTGTGGCTATTGTGAGAGAAAGGTAGTTGAGTTAGTTGGTATGTGTGACGTGGCGGCTAAATATCCAAAAGTTCTGAAATGAAGACGATGATGATTGGAGTTATTGTTTCCACTTTCCACCAATACTAAGCTTTCTCCTTCTCCAACGCAACCCTTACTCTCTTACCTCATAACCTTATCTCAGGTTCGTCTTTGCATTTATCTCATTAATTTTGCTTCAGCTTCACGTGTTTCAGTTATTTTGGGAAAACTATAAATTTCAATAAATTTGATTGTCACAGTGAGAATTTAGGTTAATGGAACTGCAATTGGTCGAAAAGGGTTTAGGTTATGCTCGTAAAAGGAAGAAATTGATATTAATTCTATGTGCTGTTGGATTCACCGGGTACAGTGCTTATAGGGTTTATCACGCACCTTCCATAGCGCGTAAGCGAAAGAGGCTTTTTAAGATTCTTGGCGCATTTGTTTCCGTAGCAGAATCCGTTTCGGAATCTGCAGAAACCATTAGGGTTGTTTCGAGAGACATGAAGGATTTTCTGCAATCTGATTTGGATGAAATCCCTAATAGTTTGAAGCAAATTTCCAAATTAGCACGCTCTCAACATTTCTCAGATTCTTTGGTCAGTGTCACTTCTGCGGTCACTATAGGAGTTTTGCGTGGTTATCATCAATCCGTGAACCGGTCGGATAATGATCAAACTGGTGCTGGTTCATCTTTTGTGGACATGGTTGTGGACAAGCTGTTTACAGCAGCTGGGTCAGGCTTTGCTTCTGTAGTTGTTGGAAGCTTTGCTAGGAACATGGTTCTTGCTTTCTATTCAGATGGCCAATGTAGTGGAGAGTCCAATTCAAGCAATGCCACCTGTGTTACAAATGTTGTCTCCAATTCAAATCATGTTAACCCGACATGGGTGGATGTGGTTTGTAGTGATAAATGCAGTGAACTAATTGGGAATTGTGTTCAATTGTTTGTGAGCACTGCGGTTGCTCTTTATCTTGACAAGACCATGCATATTAACCCCTATGATGATTTCTTCTCTGGTTTAACTAACCCAAAGCATGAGACTCAAGTGAGAGATGTGTTAGTATCAGTTTGTAATGGTGGTATAGACACTCTGGTCAAAACATCCCACAAAGTGTTAACAAGTTCACCTTCTTGTTTGGATAATGGAGAAAGACCGGCCAGAAATGAAGAGTCGGGAGTAGAAACATCACGATCTGTTGAATCAAAATCAGGATATGTTTCTGATGTCGAAAATGACAGTGGCTGGGTCAGTAAGGTTTCATCTACATTGGCTGTTCCTAGTAATAGAAGGCTTGTTCTTGATATGACTGGGAGGGTGACATTTGAGACAGTTAGATCATTCATGGAATTTATTTTTCAGACATTTTGTGCCTCTGTCAAAAGATGTGCTGATATTGTTCATGAGGCAGTAATTGAGCTTATGAGATATGCTGCGGCAAAATCCTCTGTTGTTTTCACAATATGTCTCTCATTGTGCCTCCACATAATGGGTGGCTCAGACGGTTGGGCATTGGTGAATGCTTAAGTAGTTAGGACTAGTTTCATTCACCAAGTAGATGCTTAAATAGCTGAACTAGAAAAATTTCTCGGGCTGCCACTTCTTTGGCCATGCAGCTAGATAATTACATGTATATGATACATAGATAAGCTATATTAAACATGTTTAAGTTTTGTAAATGACTCTTAAAAAAATACTTGTATTAAAGAATTTACTGTTACCATAGACACATAACCTTTCTTCAATCATTTCTTCTCTCAGCAATGATGAAACCAGCCACCTTCCAGAACTCCCCTGTAGAAAACCCTGCATTCACCATCCCAGGAGTCTCATTTGTTTTATGTGTGATCAACTGATCATTACTGATTTATCTCATTCTTGAAATGAAATCTTGTTGTAAATACACTATCTGTATCTATTGATCAGGTGTACATGTTGACTTTGTCATTTGAAGTTCCCTTTTCCTTTTTCTTTGCAATTTGCATATATAACTACTTTGTTCAATGATAGGTGGACTATGACTAAGATTTTCTCATGCATCCTTAACTCAGTTTTGCCATAGTTCCCATTGTGGATAGGGTTACTAAACTCAACATGACCTTTCCAATGCTACTGGCATTTCACTGAATTGGAATGAACATACTTCTTGACCCGTGTATAAATTTAGACATTTTAGCAATTCACTGAAACTTACCTACACTATGCTCGTTCCCCAAGTTATTGCAAATAATTTGGCCAATATTGTAAAATTTTAGTGCAGATCTCTAACATCCCAAGTTGCCTATTGTTATTTAGCAGTCATATATGTCTGGTTCTGGTGGAGGGAATCGCACATACGAATATGTTTAATAGGTAGTTAGCAAGCTTGCACATGTATAATACGAATTTATATGTATCAGGCTTGGTATACTTGCAAATACCCAGATAATGAGACAAGTACTGAAATTGAGCTTGAGTCTTCTCCTTCGTTCGCTTGTACATATGAATACTCATGAAGTGGATTTGTACATATGAATACTCATGAAGTGGATGGGGGTCCAAATATTGTTTTTCCTGCAAATAAAATCAACACTGAATAACTGATACACAATGGTTCAAACATTTACAAAATCTTCCCTTGTAATTGATTAAGCTACTTATAATTGAAACAAATTTGAGTTGGAGCCAAAAGGGAAAACAGACGTGAATAGAGCATGTGCTTGAAGGAACACATGTATGGGACACAGTAGGAACAAAAACATAAAAGAATGCAACAATGTATATGCAGGTTAAATTGATTTTAGTCTTCCATGCCATTTTGGTAGCACAGTTTCTTTCCAAAGCAGTGACTATTTGAGATGTCTTCGTTGCGATTTTATGCATTTAACTATGAAGTATCATACATGTTGTTACTCGAAATCTCACTTTGGCTACCTGTACCAATTCTTAAGTGCCACGACGGAAAGAAAGGGGGAGAAGTTTGCCGGAAATGCGTCGGCGGAATATTAGGGGGGAGAAAGAAAAGTTGAAAGGAAACCTTCAACTTGGTGCAAGTTAAAATGAAGGTGAAAACCTCATGTTCCTCATTTCTTCTACCAAGTGGGACTTAGGAGCTTAATTTTTTATTTTTTCAAAACTCTTCCATGTGGGGGGACTTTGAGAGTTGTTTTTTCAAACTCTTCTATGTAGGACTTGTGTTTTTTTTAATATTTCACACCCAAAAATTCTCACTCGTAGTTTTCAACAAACCATGTTCCAACAATACATGCAAACATGTGAGCCAAAGACTTGAAAGTTGAAACTACGTAACACTTCAAACAGTCAAACAGCATAACACTTATCATCCGTTTTAATCAATTTTACATAACTTTTAGAGTATAAAGAAATAAAGAAAGAAGGAAAATTTACTCAGTTGGTGCACTTTGACCGAAAAATTACGGTCTTGGTGCACCTTTTGAAAATATTACGAAAAAGGTGTAGATTTCACCTAAATCGGCAACCCTATTGCCGATTTCAAATAAATCTATTTTTTTTTATTCTACTCCCCCCTAAATCGGCAATGGGGGGGGGGGAGTTTTAGCTATATTTATTTTTTTTTTAAATTTAACCCCCCCTAACTCGGCAATGGGGGGAGTTTTAT
>NC_032025.1:2594690-2596712 GCF_001865875.1 Lupinus angustifolius
TAAATCGTCACTGCCATTGACGATTTCAATATATATATATATATATGTAGAACTCGGCATCATGGTTGCCGAGTTTAGTTGTTCCCAGGCCTAAATCGTCACTGCCATTGACGATTTCAATATATATATATATATATGTAGAACTCGGCATCATGGTTGCCGAGTTTAGTTGTTCATAATTTCTGCACCAAATTAAATCAAATTCGCAACTAACTAGCAAAGTAAATTAAATACTTTTCAACTACCGAATTAAATTACATACTGCACTTGAATTCTGATACACTTTGGTCAACTGGAATTAAATGCAATAAATGCAATAAATTGAATTCTGATACCAAATTAAATTACATTGAATTCTGATACATTTAATAATTTTTGACGTAACCTAAATCGGCAGTGTCAATGCCGATTTCCATTGAAATTTTTTTTTGCCCTAGCCTAAATCGGCAGTGCCAATGCCGATTTCCATATAAACTTTCATGAACTCGGCACCCTGGATGCCGAGTTTGGTCTATATATATATACTAATTAAATTAAATTCTCCAACTCATACACGGCTACCGGATTAAATTAAATTTAATGCCATTAATATTTGTAACCAATTTTATTTTTACAAAGAATCAACTCTGCAAAGAATCAACTCTGCAAAGATTTATAGTACATTCAACGAATCTCTGCAAGAAGCAAAGAATCTCTGCAAAGATGTGTAGGAGATTCAAGAAAAGAATCTCTGCAAGGATGTGCACCAAAACAAAAGAATCTCTGCAAAGATGTGTAGTCATTCAACTCCTACACACTAAAATCTTCTACACACTCCCACATTTATTTTAAAGTCCCAGTAACGTTATAATTTCTAGTTATATTTGTAGCATATAATTATATTTACAGTTATATTTATAATATATAGTTATAGTATTTTTATAGTATACAGTTATAATATATTTATTTAGTATATTTATAGTATAAATTTAAAGTATATTCACTACACATATTTCATAAAAGAATTTTATATCAATGTAAATACATTACAAAGGTATTGAGTAACAATTAAACTAGTCTTACGAATGTTGCCTAGAACTCTCCCCTAATTCTCTAGATCGCAATGGACATGTCTTCCTGTTATGACCTACTGTTCTACACCATCCACATTTTTTAAGTTGTTCACTTTCAACCTCATCCATCTCATTGTGAATGCGTGAAGTCTTTGGTCTTCCACTTCTTTTCCTACGCATAACAGGATTGGGAATGAATGTCGGACCTGAATAAGGAGGCCAATATTCTTCATTACCAAGTGGTTGAAACTCATATCCATAAACCTTCTGAAGATTATCGAGGCGGTAAATTGTTGAGATAAATTGGCTGCAATCTAAATTCAAAGAAGCGCACGTTGCGATAGCATGAGAGCATGGCAATCGTAATGATTGAAATTCTCCACAGTCACACCAATTCTCAGCAAGTTTTACTGTATACAGCCTCACTTGCCGACCAGCAGACCTAGATACAACTTCAACTTCAGAGACTCCAGTCTCTCGTGAAAAATTACGAACTAGTTGACATGTAGATTTACGTTGATTTTCTTTGATAACCTTTGTCAATTCTTCGCAATATACATGTCCTGCCATAACCATGTTAGAGGCTTCATTTCGATGTTCATTGAACCATTCGTTAAGCCTATAATATGTTGCTCTAACAAGTGCAGTGATAGGAAGAGCTCTTGATCCTTTCAAAACACCGTTAATGCATTCAGCAAGATTGGTAGTCATGTGGCCATATCGTCTCCCTCCATCATATGCCTGACTCCATTTCTCTTTTGGAATCTGGTCCAACCATGCAGCAGCCCTTGAATTTTTTTGACGCAACGAATTCAACATTCGCTCGAACCGTGGTCGCATCAACTCATAACCTAGTAAATAAATACAAACATATTAATATCCATAATATAACAATATTAATAAAATAAAAATATAAATAGGACATACCCATTTCTACAACTTTGTCTTTTAGATCAGAATCACGGAATTC
>NC_032025.1:2596812-2629923 GCF_001865875.1 Lupinus angustifolius
ATTGCCGAGTTAGGGGGGTTAAATTAAAAAAAAAATATATATATGTAAAACTCCCCCCCCCCCCATTGCCGATTTAGGGGGGGAGAAATTAAAAAAAAAATAAAATTTATAAAACTCCCCCCCCATTGCCGAGTTAGGGGGGGTTAAATTTAAAAAAAAAATAAATATAGCTAAAACTCCCCCCCCCCATTGCCGATTTAGGGGGGAGTAGAATAAAAAAAATAGATTTATTTGAAATCGGCAATAGGGTTGCCGATTTAGGTGAAATCTACACCTTTTTCGTAATATTTTCAAAAGGTGCACCAAGACCGTAATTTTTCGGTCAAAGTGCACCAACTGAGTAAATTTTCCAAGAAAGAATGATTAGAATATAAGACAGATAAGTCTCATTATTCTTTGTTCATCTCTAAATGTCGATCATGTAAACTTTTAGACTTAAATTTATCTCTTTTAAATGTTATGGATGGGCCTGACTTAAACAATTTTTCTTTGAATAAAGACATATATCTTAGAACCAAACTGCCCTTAGCCAATGCCCTAATCTAAACCGAGAAAAGCTAGGTTGAATTTAAAATAGCCGTCTATTTGATGCCTAGGAATGGCTACGTAATAGCTCTGGAATTGTGAAACCCAGGAAATGATAACTTCATGAGGCGTAAATGACGGGCACATAAGCAAATGCTAGTTGAAAGTTTTATAGTTTCGAATTTCTCTGCTTTTTGACAAATATATTCTACTTGCGTGCCTATTCATATTGGCTATTAGGATTAAGCTAAAACCCCCAGCCCCTTTATAAAAATCTCCATAAAGTATTCATGTCATCATTAATTATTTGATGTCTGTCCTTTTATTTTCATTTTTTACATAAGTCTCAGCATGCAATTGGAGCTTGAAAATGGAATCTAGCCTTAAAATTTTAATTATCATTTTTGTATAGACCGCTAACTGCTAATTAACTATTATTCCCACTTTTTATGTCTGTGTCCCAACCCAATTGAAAGTTGTCACATGTTTAAAAATAAAAATCATAAAAATATAAAGTAATATTTTTATGTTATTTAGTATGATTTTATTGACTTGTTACAATGTGGAAAACATTTTTCAGAGAATCCTCCTCCAGCCTACACTCATCCTACCACCATTAGTGTCCACTATGGCAAACACGATGATCATCACAATCACCACACCACCCTCACCTGCCACCACCCTCCAAGTATTCTTACTATATGGTCTCACCACCATCCATCTATACTACCATTGTCGATGTTTTTCATCAATTAACTTTCGTCTCTATCACTATCATAACTACCACTGCTCGCAATCATCACTATAATCATAATCTCAACCACCACTAGCATCTTCACTTTTGCCGCAACTACCACCTTCATTATCATCATCACCTATACTACTACTATAATGATTTTTGGGTTCGTTATACGGGAATGGTATTGGTTAGATATAGAGCAAAACTATATCAGTCATCCTTAACATGATTCCTAAAGTTAAGCAATCATATCTTAATGGGTTGCATGGATAATGCTCAATATACCACTTTTGAACACTTATCATCCTACAAATTCTCTTACCCACAGGAAAGTGACATATGTCTATTATTATACTTTATTGATACTCCAATAGACTCATGAACACTCATGTCCCACCAATTGTTGTTCACAGAGCGTTTCCGATATTGTTACCGGCACTCCACCTATGTCCACAATTTACCTAGATTTTTTAAGCTGCTGTGAGAACACAACAACAACAACAGTGTCATAATTATTGTGGAGTTATTGGTAAATGAATGCTTGCAGTTACAGTAGTAAAAGGCGTATTCTTCACAAGTCAAATATAGGATGGAAGGTTTAAATGACATCTCAAGTTAAAACTTGTAGCTCAACCGTCAACCAACTGAAGGAACCAGACAAGTAGTTGATTGCATTCAATACTCCAAAGAGAGGAGAGTAATGGCTACATTGCGTTATACCCAAAGATAATTATGGTTACCTCTACAAGTCAATACCCACGTACTTTTTTCCCAGTACCTTCATTTTTCACTCATAAAAATTAACTTTATGTTTCATGTTATGTCATCTTCTATGATGTAATTCTTTTAGAAATAACTACACAAGAATTATATTCATGAAAAAGAACAGCTTTTAGTGACTTCATTTGGGTAGAGCATTTTTATTATTATTATTGATTATTGTTGCTTATCTATTAGCATGACACAAAGGAAGAAAGAAGAAATTCTATCACAACTTATGATAATTGATAATACACATTATATGGTAAAAGAAGACAAAAAGAAAACCTGTAAATAAAGCAGCTACCGCGCCTAATGTATATTATACTATTTAACAACTGAGGAGGGAAACGATTTTCTCTTCTTCTAAGGTTTATAGTTATCTGTATAAATATAGTCGGTGTGAGCCATAAGTGTTTTCCTCATCAAACATTCATAAGAGAAGGGCTGGTATGAATGGTTGTGGGTGCGGAAGTATCAGAGGAAGAACTCATCATGAACAGGATCGGAAAAAATTAATATGCTGTTAAGCAAGGTGCTCTGATTACCACAAAGATGTTTTGATAATATGAAGGCTTGTTCTCATTGATGATATGCGTACAACATATATAGGCAAGCTGCTGTACCAGCTAACAAACTGATAAGAATAAAATAATATGTGCAGATAAGATACAAGGAATATGCTATCTTTATCTTAACTAATAATAGCTAGATGAAAGCATGCTGTTAGCAAACTATGCGGAGGTGAGTAACCACGTACAATGCATGGCACATGCATGACTCAGTGAGTCAGCTACAGTGCATCGTGTGGTTAACAATATTTTTATCATGTTGCATTCAATCTTATCTCCTTTATCTATTACACAGCTCTTATCAACTGCTTCAACATCCTAGCATATAAATATATTTCTCATATTATTACACACTTAACAAGTTATAAAGCATCAACAAAGGATAGGAAATAATAATGTAAAAGCTAAAAGCAATAGAACACAACCAACCTGATGTGGCGTTACCACAGAAGATTCCTTGTGAAAACCTGGTTCATGACGCGTGGAGTTGGTGAGCGCGTAGCAGAGGAATAGAGCTGTGAAGAACAGGGTTGTGATCTTATTCATATTCGCTTTATGTTAGTGAAGGTAGAAAGGTTAAATGAGACAGAGAATAAGTGTGTGTTTTGAAACAAAGGAGGGATAGGAATTTATAGAGAGGAAAATGGAGGTGTGAACCTTGGAAGGTTAAGAGAGGCTTAATTATTTATAGAAAGTGGAAAATTATAAACAAACAGCAGAGAAAGACAGAGGGAATAAATAAGCAATCTAAAACAGTTTTATTCTATCTTTTAATTAAACGGTCTTATAAATAAAGAGGAAATTTTGAGAGGAAACAAAAGGCAGCCACATGTGATAAACCGAAAGACAAAATCTGCAACAAAGAACTGGTTCGAAATTCCTAGAGTGGCTAATAGCTGGAAGTTTTGTCATTTATAGGATGTATTAATTGTCTCTATCTTTAGATATCGAGAGAGAATTGGAAAAATAAAATATACTGCTTTGGAGAAAATTAGTGTGAGGAATACATTGAGGGTGAAAATTTTGCATGACATGTTAGGAAGAGATCTCAATTTGTATGCTAGTTGGAATAAGAATGTTGGGTATTTCAAGTATGAATGAAAAAGTCCTATATTTGACAAGAATTGATGAGTTAAAGAGCATACAAGTGAATGGATCCATAGACCTAATGCTTTAAGGTTTTGGGTCAAGATGTGGTGTTAAACTCACTTGTATGCTTCTTTCACTTAGTCCATAGAGGAATGTTGTAACACATGGATAAAATATCCCAACAAACAAATTCATCACAATTGTGAAAATTAGCTTCCAATTAAGTTGCTACCTTAGGCTTTCAAATTAAAAAAGTGAAAGACTAACATGAAAATTTGCTACATTTATATAGATAAAATATTTAAGCCTATCTTTTTTTTAATCTTATGGATGTTTTATCCTCAGTTGATAAAAATTACAAAAGAAACAAACAGATTCCTTTAAAATATTACACATATATATATATAGGAGGAGACATGTAATGACCTCATGGATGAAATCATGAGTGATACCAGTGAATCTCAACTATAGGACTTTTAGAGAAGTAGTTAATTGCAACAATTTACGCCCCAACTAATTCAAAGTGCACCCAATTTAGTTATATGACCACGGGTTTGCGTCTATATTTTAGAATAGACTTGAAATCTTCAGTGACGGAACCTCACCCAAAAGTTTTGGGGGCCACTGAAGTGGCAGCTTGATGAAGTTATTTGTTTCTTTAGCCTAGGCCACTAATGTGGCAAAAAGCTTCAATTTTCGGCTATGATGGAACTTCAATATTTGTTCCTATTTTCACCAATATTGCACATTTACACCATAACTCCATTTTCCAATAGCATAGACATACTTCCTAAACCAATTTCTTAAAATTAATGCATACATGTTTTTCTCAAAATTAAATAGTGAAGGCGAATATATATGATCCTAATTGGCTGCAATTAAGATTTACAAGTGATTATCGTCATATATAACATAACTTGTTATCCATCTCGAGATTCGTCTCTACTGGCTTCTGTATCTAAAATTTATCTCAAAGTCCTAAGCCACAATTAATATAGTAATGGTAAAATGATCACCAAAGGACAATATATATTCATCTAAGAATTAATTAATATAGTAATGGAACAACCGAACAATGCATTATTTCAATTTTATATTATATATAGTGAAAATTCATTGACATGTGTTTGTTGTTCTTATTCTCTTTCCCTCATGATTAAGAATACAAGGGTGAATGTACTCAAACAAATTAATCATACCAAGAACTATCACGGGCGGCATTACTAGCACATGACAAATGCCAGCACGTAAGGAAGGTTTATCAAATATAACACATCTCACTAGCTCCCAATCTTATATGTTATAATATGTTTGACTTTTGGGATATATTTGTTATAAGAATTAAGAGATAGATGATTTTTTTTATACCATTATTACAAAACGTGATTAGTGTAAATTAAGCGTATATAAGATAGCCCTACAAGATATGTCACGAAGTATATGTGTAAAGAAAATAGAACGAACAAGAGTACACTTCTCCAACACGTAAGAATCTAAAACCACATTCAGTATTACAGACACAACACAGAGAAACACACACTTTTATGTGATGTCAAAGGATATAGATGTCGGCAACAAAATAATTAAAGGTCCAGTCTAGAAATCGAACCTCAACGGAGTCAAAATTAGCACTTCTTTGACCCAAGATATGTTTATAGACAAAGGTACGCTTCAAGATCCATTCAAATATTGAGCTCTTATCACTTTAATTCGTTCATTTTTTGTGAGGCAGAGAGGATTATGACATCTATTCATATGAGCTCTTGACAAAGCCCTCTACATTCTATTTGAACGATCACATGTGCAATTAATTAATATAATTAATATTAAATAAGAAGTTCGATAGTTGTTCCCATTCATAAAATAATTATAAATTGCAACATAGCCCATCATTTGTTTGATATTTTAGGTTATGTAAATGATGTAAAACTTAAATATAATTTAACTAAAATTTAATGTATATTATAAACTACATACAAAAAATATGAAAATAATCTCATTTAACGGCCGAATTTAATTTTGTGATAAAGAGCACAACAAATTTCACAAAAAAATGTTCTCCCGTTCATAACCTTTTCGTCATATAAAAAAGTATGTGTTTCTATAGGGTGAATGAGACTGGTTGGGACGAGTTAAGCATATCATTCACCTATTCCTAAATACTGATCGAATCAAATTTTGTACTTGAACTCATCCCTAATTAAGATAGGATGCGTGAGAGACAGATCCAAAATAAGACGGGTCAAGATAGGGACAGATCCAAGCTGGAAAAGGAAAAAAATCACAAAAATAGATTTTTTCCCTCAAAATCTTTAAGCATGTATAATCATAATTATCACAATCTGTATATAAAGTCAACTAAAACCTATGTCTCACATACATCAATATATAAACTACAAACCGTAAATTGCATCATTCAAACTAAAAATATTATCACAATCACGTGACTAAAAATTATAGAAGATATTGAAAATTTCAAAACAATTTAAATTGTCAAGTGTCAACATAAACTGAAGTATTCTTGTAAATAATAAAAAACACGTCAGAATTGAAATGACAATAACATGTCAATACTCAAATGTTCACACAAAAATGAATACAATAACTAGCTATTAAATGAAAAATGAAACTTAAATTGGAGTTCACACAAAATACACAAAAGGGTAAGGAGAATAAAACAATAAAAAAAGTGGTAAGGAATAAGGTTCATATGATAAATGGAATGGATATATTGTGTGGGCTTGTACGTATTTGAGTTATATGAGCTAAACAGAATGAGTATTATGGATATTTACTCAATTATTCTTGATATATAACTACAAGGGATGGGCCGGTAACCCGAACATAGACCCAAACCCATCCTTTTTTACGATGAATTTATCCCTTTTAATCGAATATATCATTTTTTATTTATTTGGACGGGTCAGACTCGTCCCTAAGTCATTGAGTTGAGGTGGGTCTACGAGTTGGGTCGGGTCTTACTCAATCCACTTACTTAAGAGTAAGTTTTTTAAACTTACTTCTTATCATAATCATCAATTCCATAGACATTTAATAGTTTAGATCTACTCACTAATTGAAATCATTAAATTTCTTAAAACTGGTGGCTAAGATGAGGAGTAAATTTAAAAAACTTACTCTTAGAGTAAGTGGATCTCTCATCCTCTTATTCATTTATTTACTTTCTTTTATGGGAAACTACTTCTATCTTATTTTTAGTCTGATTAAGTTTGTATTAGGAGTTTAGGACTCTTACCGTCAATACTCCTTAGGGTAAGTTTCGGAGTTCGATTTTGGAGGAGAAGGAAAGGAAATGAAGGTTTGGGAATCATAAAATACACTTGTAAAATGACTCACAAACCTTCCATTTCCCTTCATTATTATTTAAGTCTCACACATTATTTTTTAATTTAGAGTAAATTACACTGACACCCATGAGTTTTAGTGAAATTACACAAACTACCCCTCACTTTTCTACACTTACACAAACGTCAGATAGTTTTTATACTTTCATTACACTATCACCCCTGCATAAGAAATAAGTGTAATCTTTTAAACAAAAAATGTGATAAATGCAATTAAGTTAAACAAAACATGATATATTGTGTAGACAAGTCTAAATAATATACAAATCAATGTATCTTTATTATTTTTTGTTACAAAATGCATCAACAATTCTGAAGAAATATTGTTTAAATCGCTCTTATAATATAGTGTAACGAACCAAAAATAATAAAGAAATATTGACTCATATATTATTTGGACGTGTCTCCACAATATATCATATTTTGTTTAACTTAATTGCACTTATCACATTCTTTTGTTTAAAATATTACAATTATTTCTTATGCAGGGGTGACAGTGTAATAAAAATATAAAAACTAGGGGAGGTTTGTGTAGGTGTAAAAAAGTGAGGGGTGGTTTGTGTAATTTTACTAAAACTCAGGGGGTGTCAGTGTAATTTACTCTATAATTTATTACAACTCCCCATGAAATAATACAAACTTATATTTTTTTCTCGCAATGACAAACATTATTCTTATTATTATTGGGTCTTACTACTTCTATCTTTCTCCTCACTTTCTCTTGATCAAGAGAATTGTTTTTATTTAAGAAAAAAAGTCTTAAAATAAAAATGTTCATTATGTTAAAAACAACTATTGTAGTTGCACTTAGCTAGTTTTTTACCTTTTTAAGGTTCTCGGACCAAAAATGGGTATATTCAGTAGGGGTCAAGTTATTCTTCATGGCAAACAGAGTAGCTACTAGCTAGGTTAGTTAGTTAAAAAAGAGAATTTGCTTGTTGAAAAAGTGAGCATTGGAGCGTTAGCCAAACAATTCTCCCTTTCCTCATCATTCCAATTGCAGTCATGGTCAAACATATACCTTTTAATGAGTGCTATATGCATAACAATACATGATTCGGTGTACTAACACTTGATTAATTAGTGATTGTTTTAGTTTAATCAGAATTTCGAGTTTATGTTATTAGGAATGCAACTGCATTAAATACTTAGTAGGAAGAGATTTATCACTCGGAATAGTACAAAACAGTGGTGTTACAAATTCTTATTCACTATGGATGGGCTATGACATTTTTTGGTGAAGGCTACCATAATGGCGTTGGCTAAGAAAGCAAATATGGCTATGTTCAAAATGTCATAATCATTCTGGAATGAGAATGTGGCTATGTTCAACCTAAATTATTAAGTTTCATACTATAGCGGTGTTGTTTCTTTTTTGTATGTTAAGCTTAAGAAAGACAGTCACAAAACAACAATGTAATCCCCATTTTCTGCATGATTTCTATCTCGTGGGCTCCAGAGAAGAAAATAGGCATGCATAAATACAGAGAAATAGTGGAACATTTCTGACTTCTTTGCAATTTACAAATGAAATGGAAACAAAGAATTGACTAGCCATGTAAACACAAACACAAGTTGATTCCCTTGCAACTCAGTCTCTGCAGTTTGCAATTTATTTTCACTATCCTGCAGACTCAAACCTCCCCATTCATCTATACAGATATATGTTTTTTTTGTACTCGCTCAACTCATGGATAAGTAACTAATCTTTTTCAGACCGTAGGGTTGTCAGTTGTCACTCACAAGAATCAAACTCTTGACCTTTTGATCTTTCTAGAGATCTACCAGAGTCTTACACCACTAGACTAATGTCTTATTGGTCTTTGTTGATATATGTGGACATGCAAAAGTGTCTGCTTCAAACATAAGTATACATTGTCTTCAAGCTTTCTCTAAGATTCATGGTTGGTGAAAAAACAGAGGGATCCCTACAGTTTCCATCAACTGGACCCCAAAAGGAAAGACCACCTCTACAATAATGAAGCTCAAGTAGTCAGGCAAAGTAGCTATGAAAGGAAATTCTACACAGTATCATATTAACTGTGTGTGTTGAAACTTGAAATCTTGAATGATTAGAATTTTGAATTGAAATATATAAATGGATGGAACTTTTGCTAAAGATATAGTCCAAAGGGAGCCTTGTGACTTGGCGCTTTCTTGTGTGAACTGTGAATTGATGTTTGAAGTTGTGATATTCATAGCTTGGGCTTACATGTACTAACTATGTACTCTCCCAATATTATATATAATTATTATATTATCTAATATTCATTTTTATTACATATTTAAGAATTAATTAGAATTAAATATAAGTGATTGATGATATAATGATGGTGTAAAAACTCTTACTAGCTGTGTGTTCATTTTTTAACTTAGAATAATGTGTGATTTGATAATTTGTCACAATTTGCCCCACCACTTTCACTAACTAGTGTTTAATATTTTCAGTAGAAAAAAGTTAGGCATAAGTCTAATCTCTCCTGCAGAATGGTACTTAAGAGATATTCTTCATAAGATACTCAATTAGGACTAGAACATACGCTTCCTTACGATCCACAAGCTACTTAATACTTGGCCTTAGCATCTAGGTTTAAAAAAGCAATGATGCTCATTTTATATTGGTTTGATGAGAGCTATACTTTCTGTGTTCGTATTTTTTTATTACCCACCCTTTCTATATCCATTTAATGTTGACTAAGAAAATAAGTCTGTTTCTATTAATTGTGGAAAAAATATCATACGTATGTACAGTGTATTTTATGGAACGAGATATTCTATCCAATTGTGTCCACAATAGTGTCATTCACTAATTGAATGTGTCACTCAATTAAATAAAAAATAAAAAAAACAGAATTATGTTAGTTAGTATAATTTAATTGGACAGAGACAGAAAGAGACATGGTTTCCTATAATCCCTAGAGTTTAAATATATTGGTTGAGATAGCAATTTTAAGATAATTGGTCCTCTGAATTGCATAAAAAACTATTAATAGAAAGCCCTAGGAAATTATTTTCCGGTTAACGCAAGTCCAATAACACCATAAAGCCTAACTACGTTAGGTCCAGCATGCATGCTGAATTGCTTATGTACAAGCCTAACTACATTTGGGCTTGTATTTTAAGTATAAAGTGCGCAACATTTCGATTGATAGTGTCTGATTAGTTGGACATAAATATCCACCCACACTAGCCATTACCACCTTCACCAAAATATTTTGTACGTATAACAAAAAATTATAATTATTCACACAACTCTTAATTCGTTCAACCTTTTCGCTTACCTTAACTTCTATTTTATATCTCTTCATTCCTTTCCTGATGAATTTTGATACAATCTTTACTTTTTTAGAGTATCATCTAATACTTTTTTGCTTTTGCAATTACAACCAGCCACTAGAATGATGTGATGATTTTTTATAAAATAAAATACATGCATAAGCCATACATAAATAATAGTTCAAGGTAAGGTACGCTTTACGCAAAATTACTTTGTGCATCAAGATAAACTTATGTACTTTGCGCAAGCTAGCTGCTGCTTAATTAACTTGGAAATGGGCAGCATATCTGTAACTGTTACTATTTTGCATCAGCATAAATACGATTTCTTCAAATTACAAGGCAGTATAATGTAACTTACTTTATATATATATATATACACCAGAAATCCACCTGCGTACTTTCCACGATTGAGGTTTCATTTAAAGCCATAAATGGATAATAGTAAAGATGCTTGAGAAGTGTATTTTTGGACTTAAGACTTGAGTGTAAAGATAGTTTTGCATGGATACAAGAAAATTCAAAAGTTATTTTCCGTTGCCGGGACTTGAACCCGGGTCTTTCGGGTGAGAGCCGAATATCCTGACCAACTAGACTACAACGGATTTGCTATTGAATGGCTTTTCTAGTCCTAATTGATGCAATATGGTATATGCTTTGACCTCTGAATAAAATATAATCCCTTAATTTTGTCCTCAACTTATTTACATAAAGAAAGGTGTCTTGTTAAAATAAAAGGTTGGCTGAATCCATTGCCTATCAATGAATTAGAAATTTAGAATATTTGCTTTCTCCAATATAGTTGTTACTCTATATCTTAAAAGTAAGTTAATCAGCAAAATGAAATTGGAATTTACGTGGCAATAATTTGTTGCAGAAACATAATATCGTAGAGATAAGCTTTCAAGGAGATAACTTGAATCTCAAATCAAGCATACATTATTGACCCAAAAGTGAAAATAAGAAAAGTTGGGGTAAAAAACTGATTGCGAAGCCAAGTCACTCATTTGCTAATTCTATCTAATTGAGGAATAGAAAGATCTAGGATTCTATGAAAATCAAGGACTAGGTGTTGAGATTTAAGCATGTGCGGAGAGTTCAACTCAAAATATTAGTCTATTAGATGGGAGAGTCTCATGACTTGAGTATCATATTGAGTTTGTTATTTTACTCGATGTGAGACTCCTAACACTGGGTACATTCCTTGCTAGTATGGTAAGTAGCAATATTGTTATATAATTAGCCTAAGATGTCAAATTAGCATAAAGATATATACATCAATACTGCATCCATCAGCACTTAGTTTTTACTTGAGGGTAGCTTTATGACCCTTCTCGTTCATGAATGTGAAACGAATTCTAAACCTTACAGTCTTACACTATTCTATCTTATCAATTAAGCGATTCACGATTTTCTTTGATGTCAAATCATTACCGTGTGAATTTTGTAGAGTAAGGATAGGCGTTAGAGAAGCAAGCCGTTCAAAAACAAAATGAAGTGGACACTTTACGATATTGGGGATGATACTTATTCTATTGTATTACTTCATTTTATTACCACTTAGAAGCAAATTTCTAATTAAAAATAAATTAACTATTATTAAAAAAAACACGTATGTTATCAATTTTTTTAATTATATGATTGTTTCTCATGTGGCAAATGAAATACTGCATAGTAGGAATAGTATGTATAAACTTCTGCAAAAGTAAAAGAGCTAACTAAAGCAACTTATTACCAATCTCATTTTTTCTATAGGTATTGTCTTTGTCGTTTTTTACTTTTTCCTAGCATTAAAAAAATGCCATGTTGGTCCTTTGTTATGTCTCTTTGATGAGTTACATCTTCTTTATTTGCGATATAATTATACCCTCGATCTTCCTGCTCAAATGGTCTCCTTGTTTGTCTTTTTCCCATAATTTCAGCTATTATTGTAATAATGTATTTGAATATGTTTGGCTCAAAACACGTCTTTATCATTGATTTGATATGTTCATATGTTTTTAAATCACCAACTCATGAATAAGGATAAAGATCTATTCTATATATACACTGTCCCAAGCAACTAATTTTTGTTTTTCGCTATTAAAATTTAGAATAAAATCTCTGTTGGTACCGAAAATACATGATACCATACTTAAAATGTAGGTATTATATTTCTAGCTCGCATTGTAAAAAATAAAACTCTTCATATATCAAATTTAGTTGAGACTTTTGTTTCAAGTGATAAATATCATCAAAATAATATTTGATTTTCATTTCCTCAACATTTTAATAATAATCTATGAAAATCCGTTAAAAAAATGTTTGATTAATTGTGATTAGTAGACATGGTGTCTTTGCAAGTTTTTTCCTTTAGCTTTTAGCAGTAACTTCTGTTATTAAGTTATTCTTTGATTCTTTCCCAACTTTCTTCCGCAACTCCTAAGATGATTCTAGTAACCTACAGATACTCCTAGCTCAGACTTTGAGAGGCTTTATTCTCACGAGGATTCCTTGCCTCTTATACGTACTTACACTTGCATATCCATATAAGCATTTATTATACGTTGGCATAGTTACGTACAAGTATGACAAAAATTAACAAAGATGTTATGTATTAATAGAGAGACAAATGTATATTTTCCTTATTATTTTTAGTAGCAAAAGTATAATTTTATTTTAATTAAAAGATAAATATGTCATTAAAATTATATTTCTCTTTCTTAGCACAGAAGTAAATCATGAAAAAGAGATTAAGGTTGAAGAAGAGAAAAGAAAAATAATGCCTCAATGTTCTTTATTGAAGGATGAAGATGGATATTTATGCAAAGCCTAAAAATTGAAAGATCTAACTACCCTTTTAACTATAAAAACAGAAAAAGCTAACTAAAATAGAAAGAAAGGAGAAATACCCAAAAAAGCCATTACAATAAAGAGAAAACCCAAAACTACCCTTTCAGCATAAAACAAAGAAAAAAAAAGAAAGGAACCTAAAGACTAAGAGGACCTGAATACAACAAGAGAACAAAATAAATAAGACAAAACTAATAGCCCCCCTCCGGTTGGGAGATGGAGGTTGCATAATCCCAACTTGGTGATAAAATCTCTGAAAGCATAAGGATGCAAAGGCTTTGTGAATGCATCTGCTAATTGAGCAGAAGACTTAATGGGAAGCAAGTGAACAAGCTTTTGTTGAATCTTTTCTCTGACAATGTGACAATCAATCTCTATATGTTTAGTACGCTCATGAAAAACTGGAATGTGAGCCAAGTAAATTGCTGACTTGTTATTACAGTAAACTGGTATTGGATCAGAGTTGCATATCTGAAGATCATTGAGCAAGTATCTTAGTCATTGTAGCTCACAAACCAAGGTTCCAAGAGCCCTGTACTCGGCTTCAGAGGAGAATCTGCTTACTATCCTTTGCTTCTTTAATTTCCAGGATATGAGAGTTGGGCCCATAAAGATGCAAAAACCTGTTATTGATTTCCCGGAAACAAGGCAACAAGCCTAGTCAGAATCTGAAAAAGTAGAGAATTTTACAGGAGAAGTTAAGGAAAAGAAAAGTCCCTGAGATGGAGCTCATTTGAGGTAATGCAAGACTCGAAAGGCAGCTTTGTAATGAGAGTCATGAGGATTATCCATGAATAGGCTGAGTTGTTGTACAACATAGCATATGTGAGGCCTAGAAATTGTGAGATATAGAAGTCTTCCTACCAATTTTCTATAAACTGATGGATCTTGAAGAGGAGTCCTTTTGTGCAGTTATAATTTGATGGCAGGATCAGAGGGTGTGGAAGCAGGCTTGGAAGCTTAGGATCCTGCATATTCTAGTAAGGAGAGAGCATATTTCCTTTGGTTAATATGTATACCTGATTTTGATCTTGCTATTTCTAGGCCAAGGAAGTACCTTAAGGTACCTACGTTTTTAATTTTGAATGCCTTATCCAGAAAGGTTTTGATAAGATTGATATCATGTATGTTGTTTCCACTTAATACCATATCATCAACATATACTAAAATGGTAGTGAAGGTGGTGGATGTTTTCTTTGTGAATAAAGCTTGGTCAGCATTGGAGTGCTTGTAACCTAAACTGATGAGCTTAGAAGATAAGGTAGTATGCCATTCACAACTGGCTTGTCTCAAACCATAAATGGATTTATTTAGTTTATAAACAAGATTAAGAGAGGTGGTGAGAAGGCCAGGAGGAATGGTCATATACACTTCTTCCTGTAAATCACCATGAAGAAAGGCGTTATTCACATTTAGTTGTTCTAAAAGCCAATTATTGCACGCTGTTATGGCTAAAACAAGACGAACACTTGTTATTTTAACCACTAGAGAGAAGGTGTCAAATAAGTCTACTCCTTCTAGTTGGGTGTAGCCTTTGGCAACAAGCCTAACTTTATACCTTTCTAGGTTGCCATCAGCTCTATATTTTGTTTTATAAACCCATTTGCATCCAATAGGGGTTTTGTTTGGGGGAAGAGGCATAAAAGTTCATGTGTTATTTTCTTGTAAGGCTTGTAATTCTAAATCCATAGCAGTCTGCCAATGAGGTTGCGGGGATGCTTGTTTAAAAGTAGAAGGTTCAAAATTTGTAGTAACAGAAAGGCAGAAGGCTTTATAGGAGGGGCAACATTTATCATATGTGAGAACAGAGGATAAGGGATAGAGAGGTCTGGTAGAGGCAGGGTTGGGTTGAGGTTGGGTCTGGGATAAGAGTGTTAAGATAATTTGTAACGACAAGTGTACCGTATCGTACAAGTAAAAAAATCCGGTAAAGTACCGAGATATCGTCCTCTAGGAGCAGAGTGGATTCACACTAATTCTAATACGAGTAAATTGAGCAACTAAATCAAATAAGTGAGTTTGGTTTTGTTTTGTAAACTAATGAATTGTAATAAAAAAGATTTCACTAAGTTAAAAGAGTTGGGATCGAAACTCATCATTCTTTCCTATTTGACATCCAGATTCAATTCTAAGCACTTATGAAGTTACTGATTTTGATGCATATTTTTCTGTAAATCATTTACATCAATTCCTTAAATGTAAAAATCCTTAGATAATTGCTACAATACCAATTCCTTAAATATTTGACCAATTATCTAGCATTAAGTGAATGTAAAAGCAATTCATGCATCATTATCCATTCCTGAGACAATGATACACAAAGGAAAATAATTCAGATCCGATATCAAATTTAACTTCCCAATTAAACTTGAACCTATGAACAAGATTTTAGTAGCTAATTAAAATCAAGTAATAACACGGGATAAACTTCCCAAAATTAAATAACATATGCATTAAAATTGAATCCAGGAGTACAAAAGGTTAGAAGATTACATTTCGAATCCCAACAGGTAAGTATCAATCACTCATCCTCGCTATACAGTGTCCACTCATGAAATTATACAAGAAATTAGACATAAAATCGTTCCCACGACTTCAATCGTCCTTCCCAGTGTTTCTCTCCTGAGTTTTGTGTAGGATTTTTTCTTTAGAAAGAATGAATTCCCCTTTTCTAAATTTTGAAACCGCTACTTCTAGTTCCAACTTCCATTCTCTCGCCCAAGCTAGAGATTCTCGCTTGGGCAAGGAGCCAAGAGACTCTCAAACCTGAGCACCTCGCTTGGGCGAGGATCAAACAAAAGCAATGGTGATTTGTCGCCCAGTTCCTCGCTTGGGCAAGTATCCCTCGCCTAAGCGAGGATACTTCGCTTGAGCGAAGGGCATCAGGTATTTTGATGCTTTTTCTCCTATTTGTCGCTTGAGCGACCCTTTCCTCGCTTGGGTGAGGCTTGTAGTGTTCAGAATCTTCAACCTTCTTCTTTTTCTCCTCTTTTCTTTATTTATTAACCTGAAACAACAAAAACACAATAAATTCCTAAACAGAGCAAGATTAACTAAGTTAGCAGGAATTATACACAATTATAACATAAATGCATACTAAGTGCCCCACGAATCATATACAATTTTACTACAATTTGGCACTTAACAAACTGAGAATGATAGTCTCTAAGATGTGATGTAAGAGCTCTAATTCTCGAGGATTGTCTAATTGGTGTAGTGGTAATAGTAGAGGTAGTGTTTAAACTAGGATTGAGAGGGGTGTCTATAGTTGGGTATGATGGTTGCACATGGTCATCTAAGGAGGGTTGAATGGATAGGTTAGGTCTACAGGATATGTTGTCTTGTGTAGGTTGGGATTTTTGAGATATATAAGGGAAATAGTTTTCATAGAATTGAACATTTCTTGAAATAATGATTGTATGATAGGTCAAGTCATAAAGGAGGTATCCTTTTGTACCTTCTTTGTACCCAAGCAAGACACATTTTCTAGCTCTATAAAAGTTCATAAGGAGATTTGTTGTGAAAGATGTGGGCATGAAATCTGTTAATTAAATGTATGGCATGTTGTATGCAGAAATTCCATAAGTTTTGGGGTAAAGAGGAATGGAAATATAGAGCTCTGGCTATGTTTAGGACATGTTGGTGTTTCCTTTCCATCACACCATTTTGTTGAGGCGTTTCTATGCAAGTGGTTTGGTGGATGATGTCTTTAGAAGCGTAGAAGTTACTCATGAGGAATTCAGCCCCATTGTCACTTCTAAAGGTCTTTAATTTTGTGCCAAATTGGGTTTCAATAAGGGAAATAAAGTTTATCAAGTGTTGTCTAGTTTCAGCCTTACTGGTTAGCATGATTATCCAAGTAAATCTGCTGTAGTCATCTACTAAAGTGAGAAAGAACTTATGTCCAAACATGGAGGGGGTAGAATAAGGCCCCCATATATCAGCTTGAAGTAAATCAAAATGATTAGTAGTGTAAGTATTGCTAATATTAAAGGACAATTTCTTTTGTCTTGCAAGATGACAAGTATCACAAGGAGGCAAAGAAGAATTACAAGGCAAAACAGTAGACTGTTGTTTAGCAATGAGGTTCATTATATTTGTAGAAATATGTCCAAGTCTAAAATGTCATAAAATGTTTAAATTTTGAGATTGTGCAGAAGCTTGGGCAGAGCACACTTTGGTAGTTGGAAGATTGATTTGGAATAAGCAATTTTGGAGTTTAGCTGAACTAATCATCTTCCTTGAAGCATTCTGCACAATGGTACAATGATCTCGTGTAAAAATCAAGTGGCGTTTTAGGTTATGGATCAATTTTTATGCAAAAATAAGGTTGACATGAAATTGAGGCACATAAAGGATATTGAATAGGATAATGGTGGATGATATTGTGATGGTGCCAGATAAAGTGGTGGAAATCTTGTCACCAGTGGGCAATGTAATCAATATAGGAGTTATGCTCTTAGTTTTGATTAAAAAAAAATCTATGTTACAACTGATGTAATCAGTTTCACCAGTAACAATAAGCCATAGAGAATTAGGGATACCTGTGTCGTTGGAGGTGTTGTTAGTAAGCATTGCTGAATTAACTGTGTGAGTGGTATCTTGCCTGTTTTGGCTGAGGAGATTTATGATGCCTTGATATTATTCTTCAGTGAACCCTTTGACAGATGTTTGTAATTGTGGAGTATCTTGAAGAGGTTGAGTGGAAGAGTCTAGTGGTGGGTTATCTAAGGGAAAACCTGTGGCATGGTTAGCCATTCTGGCTCTGTTTGATTGGTAACTATGAGGGTAACCATGCTTCAAGAAGTAGGTTTCTATAGTATGGTTGATTCTGTCACAATGAGTGCAGTACTTGGCTTGTTGTCCCTTTCCTTGGCTATTGCATCCTCCACTTCTTCCTCTAAAATATTGATTTCATCTTCCTCTATTTGTTTAAGAGTTGGTACTTATATTGTTTCTGCTAGGCTGAGAGTTGAAGTTCAAGGCCTTGGAGTCAATATCTGGAGTAGAGGTTATTATTGTGTTCAACTGTCTTTCTTGTTGAATAAGGAGGCAAAAAGCTTTGGAGATATGGGGAAGAAGTTTCATTAGATTATTCGGGAACGAACTTGGGCATATTGGTCATTGAGACCTTTTAAGAATCTTATGACATAGTCTTGTTCTTTATAATTTCCACAAGGGCAAGGTGTATCACATTTACATCTCCTAGTTGGTCTAAAGGTATCTATTTCTTCCCAAATGGTTTTTAATTCACTGAAGTACTCAGAAATGGTTAGATTACCTTATTGTATATGGTAAAATTCTTCTTGAAGCTCTGCAATCCGAAATACATCACCTTGTAAAAATCTGTCCTTCAAGTCTTTCCAAACCTCTACTGCAGTATCAAACCAGAGGATAGATTTTACTATTGATTCTTCTACATAACGTTAAATCTATGAGGGAATCATGTTGTTCCATCTCTTTCATGGTCCATAGAGCATGTCTTTTGGAAGGGGTTTTGAAATGTTTCCATCCAAGAATTCAATCTTATTCTTGGATTCTAAAACCATTCTCACTGCTCTAGCCCAAGTATGATAATTTTTGCCGTTTAATAAAAAGGTACCCAAAACCAAGGCTAGATTTTCACTACGATGAAGAAAGAACGGGTTGGAAGGGTTAGTGTTGTAATCGGTGTATGTATGATTCGCCGTCATAGAAGGGTGAGAAGCTTGCAACCAGAACATGATAAAAGAGGAGAAGAAGGTTGGTGCTAAAGGAAGACAAATCAGAGCATTTGAAGCTCTGATACCATCTTAGCACAGAAGCGAATCATGAAGAAGAGATTAAGGTAGAAGAAGAGAAAAGAAAATTAATGCCTCAGTGTTCTTTATTGAAGGATGAAGATGGATATTTATACAAAGCCTAATAGAAAGATCTAACTACCCTTTTAACTGTAAAAGCAGAAAAGCTAACTAAAATAGAAAGAAATGAGAAATACCTAAAAAGCCATTACAATAAAGAGAAAACCAGAAACTACCCTTTCAACATAAAACAAAGAAAAAAAATAAAGGAACCTAAAGACTAAGAGGATCTGAATACAATAAGAGAACAAAATAAACAAGACAAAACTAACACTCTTTATTTTTTTGAAGCACTTAATGAAGAGAATTCTAACTAGACAAAATTATCCCCTTACATGCTTTTCGGCAAACATACTTATGGCTATATGATATAATAGTTTATAAGTGAGTATAAATATGATGATAGTTATTGAACGGATATTTGTAGGCTCATAATTTTTTTAATAAATAGTGTACACATACTAAATTGTTTTTTATTTTTTTGAAATTATATAAAAACTATTTTATAATTATTTCAGTTTCACATACTATTGATGAAACTATAATAATTATTTCATTGTGAATAATATATATTATTCACAATGAGATGAGGATTGGAACATAATAGAAGTTTCGATTCCTAACTAGATTTGAAAAAGATTCTGATTCATACTCTCAACCGAATAAAATGTCAATCGCTTTGGATTGTGAAAATTATAGTTTGGTGTGTTAAACGAGGTTAAATCATATTAACTCCAAAAATATATCAGGAGGCTCACATAAAAAGAGTTACAAAAAAAAACATTTTAATTCTCTAAAATGAAATATATAAAAATGAATATTTATTATTATAAAATAAGAATTGGATATGCAGATATTAAGTATATGTCGACACGCTAATTTAAATTAAGATAAATGTTAACCCGAATTTTAACAATAATAAGATTAAATGAATATCTTTTTATTGGAAAATGGATAATTTATTACACTGAAAATAATGAACTTAATTTAATTTTAATATATACTTGCCATGTTCTAATTCTTATTCTGAAGTCCAAGATTGAAATTAAAATAATCGTTAAATTAAAAAGTTGTTGTGAACCTTCTATTAGAGAAAAAATAATTAAAAACAAGGTTAATAAGATTTATTAAATGTTTTTTAACTATTTTTTCTAACCCATGAGAATTCTATTATGATGATACTGGTTAAACAAAATAATACAGAAAAGTTTAAATTAAAAGTTAAGATAAGTTGATTAGTTTTCAAAGTCTTAAATTCACAAAATTTCAAAACAAAAGTATATTAGCATAATCAATATACTTAAAAGCATTGGTTGATAGGACACAATATATTAGAATATAAAACTGGTAAGTTGGGCGTCACTTATTTTTAGTGCTAACGAGATCATTCACCATTAATGACATGAATCAATGAACACCACGCTTGGTGCAGTGGTGCACACTAGCGTAATTGTGAGCCATAAACACACCTTAGCTTGGCAAAGAATGGTGGACCTCACGTTACTATAAACAAAAGGATAAATGTCACAATTCATCTATTATTTGTTATTTAGTTGTATTTGTCTCTTGATTAATGAAAATGATCATTACTCAATAGTATAAGGGTGCCAAAAAACTCGAATCATAAGTACCTATTGTAAAATTCTTACAGTTTTTTAGAGAAGAATTCTTCAAACTACCCACAATATATAGAAGAGTAATCTTCTCAAGTAATTGAGAGACAAATATTTATTTTTTTCATGTTTTTAATAATAAAAATATAATTTCATGATAAATAAAAAAATAAATGTATTATTATATATTATTTTTTGTGTACTATTATGTGATATTTGAGGATCATTATTCCGATATATGTGTGAGCACGGGTATACTGGTGTTGGCATAAATGAAATAACTTTAATATGTTGTTAAATTTAATTTTAAAATTTATATAATTTTGTGGTGCACATTTACATTGTGTTAGAACAATGTTGTTTTCCATGTTGTTTCTTTGGCTAACAGGTACCTAACATGCAAAATGTAACATTTATATAAAGTTTTTTCAATTGCCATTCTATCTCTAATTACCCACTAAACCCTATAGAAACCATGTAAGAGGACACTCATAAAATAATATAAAAAAAGTATTTTTATTTTTATTTTTTCTTTGAAGTATATGTCGATTTTCAATTAGCTTGAGACACAATAAAATATAAAAAATGGGACCAATAATCTTGTTTGTATAATGTGAATGCAACTAGTAATTCTACCTTGAGGACTAAGCTAATCAAATCATTCTGAGGGACCCATTAGCTAATGTCACGTTTAAAAAAAATAACGTGACCCCACAACCTTAAGTGCTGACTGACTCAAAAGTTATGCCATGTACGCTTATGGTTCACCCAAAAATACATTATCTATCCAAAATGCCCCTTCTAATTACCTTAATTGCTGATGAGTACCTCATCTGCATGTCAATAAATAAGAGCCCATTAAACTGCCTTTCTTCCCTTTCTCCCTCTTTCCTTCCACCCTCTTTAGTTACAACCAACCATGCTCTCTGCTCTTTCACCTAACCATTCTTTCCTCTCAAACCCATTCTCCACGGTGTTCCACGGCGGTTTCACGCCGTGGAACTGCCATGACCTTTTGCTAACCAAACCCACAGGCCCGAAGCCAGTTACTTCAAGTATCGGCTCTGATGACACCGACCAAACCCATGCAAAAGAAAAACCAGGCTCAGACGACTCGAACCGTGGCGTCACAATTGTGGAAGAGCGTAAGCGGAGGCGAATGATATCGAACCGAGAATCGGCCCGGAGGTCACGCATGCGTAAACAGAGGCATATTGAGAACTTACGGAACCAGTTGAATCTGTTTAGGGTTGAAAACAGGGACCTGAATACTCGGTTACAGTTCTTACTGAACCACTATAACTGCGTACAAACCGAAAATAATTGGCTCCGGTCTCACCGAACCTTGCTCTGTCAAAAATTGTCCAACATAAGTCAATTTATGGTTTTCCAACAACCTCAACCCTTGATCTCTGCATGGCCATGCAATAATCTCACAGCGGAATAAACCTTATTAACCACTTAAATTATTATTAATCATAAATAGGCCAGGTTATGGTTAAATATTAACTGTCTTAATTTGTTCCATGTAAATTATCAAATGTTGCTAAAAGGTGATGTCGGGGTGAGGTTTCCGGTGTTTTTTAGGAAAACGGAAAGTTATTTTTGGAAAATATTGTTCTTTATTTTCTTCTTTAAAACTAGAAGGGTTATTGTCAGTTTTAATTATTGTTATTAGTATGCAGTTATGCACAACACTGCTTAGTGTTTCTGCTATTATTCTAGTAGGGAAAGTTGCATAAATATTAATCTATCTTTGAACTACAATTTCGTTATTCTATATAAGTCCTCTTGCAAGGTTATGCTGCAGAGTCCAAATCTCGTGTACTATATATGAATCAAACCGATGACTGGCTGGAAAATAAAATGGAAAAATTTGGAGAAAAAATAAAATTCCATGACATGATGATATATATAAATGACTTGGTGTACAATCTCGTAAAAAATACGTACAGTGAGAGACCCCAGCAATAAACAAATGTGCAGTAGTACATGCACGAGGACTTATAATCAAATTCTGTATAATTCATTTCTATTTGGGCAATACCTCCTTCGGATATAGATGAATGGTTAATGGGTTTTTTATGTTATTTTTAAATAACTGTAGCATAAAAAAGAAGCGTGAGATTTCTAAATTTCTGCAGGTAAGAGTTATTTTTATGAAATATGATTCACATAATTGGACTACAGTCACAATCAATTCTCAATTTCATGAGCTATGATAAACTACATGTGGAACAACTTCATAATATCTAATTCTAAATCATGTTCAACTCTTCTTTTATAATTTTACTTTTTGGTTTATACCATGATCTTCTATGGGATACAATGTTATTCCAGTTGTAAACATCCACAAATATGATCGGTCCAAGTGGACAAATTATAATTAATCATTCAATATATAGTTGTTAGTTTGAGTGTGAAATTAGATTTAAAATAATTCAAAATTTTCAATGCCACTCACGGAAAATCAATACGTCACTTCTTTGATCGAATAAAGTACAAATTTAATCCCTCCTATCAAGTGAAGGTGATTGGTATTGGGTGCAATCAAGATAGGAACTTTATCCTATAATAATAAAAAGTTATTGATGACTTTATACTCGTATTTTTTTTTATAAACAAAGGGGTAAGAGATTATAATCATAGACGTAATCAAATCACCAATGAATAAATAAAGTGCATTGGTCACTTCTAACTTGATTATTTTACACCAAGTTGCATTATGTTAACATATTTAAAGATTTAATTCTGGTGTAATATTATCTAAAGTAGTTTCACGCAAATTAAGGAATATAAGTAATATTGTTGGTATTATTAAATTTATCAAGAACTAAATATAACTTCCAAAATCATCATTCATTGATGGAACATTATCTTCTTTTTTTCATTTTATAGATGATTTTCTATTTTCATTCAATTAATGTAAGGATATTTTTGCAACAAAACCAAATAATATACATAAAACTTTATAAATAATGTTAAAAACGAGAACTAAAACTAAAAGATCTCATGATGATCAATATATATAATAAAAACCTGATTCTAAAAATATCTTCCTTCAATTAGAATAGGGTTGGTCACTATCCGTGGAGTTAGCTAGGTATATATCTCATTTCAAATTGTCAATTCATCATTCTTGCAACTAATATTTTGAGGATATGGGTGTCTCATTTACTTTGGATAGGTTGTGTGTTTACTTTCTTCACCTTCAAATTACACGGTGTGCAAGAAACTTTTCATTCAACTAGCAAAGCAAATGGAAGGATCACTAAGAACTTTAATAAATTTTCGATTACTAATAACAAAGTTTGCAATATTTTAAATAGATATGGAAGTTTTCTTAAGGAAATATTTGCAACCGTATGTACAAAAAAGTCTCTAAGCCAAAACTTTATTTATTAAAAGAGTTCACTGGTTAGCAAGAAGTTTTAAATTTGGGTTCATAATCATTACATTTATCAATTTGTCAAAGTTTTTGAAGTCGTCGAAAACATATTATGACCATAACTATAATTATATGAAACATCAAAGTTTTCAAGCTAATGACGCTATTATTTAAAACTTTGCCCATTTAGTTGGTGTATCTAAAATATTTCATTCTTTTTCTAAAACTATGATAGTAGCCTAGAAGCACAGTTTAGGGGCCAACTTCCAGGGCCAATACTACCATCTTCTAGTCAATTGCCTTTTTGCTTAGCATGCTTATTGGTTTTTCCCTTAAAATACTCCAAAGTAGGTACTTCACTTTCTAATTGCATAGGGGACTAGCTTTAAGCACAGTTTTATGGTGTTGATTAATAAACACTAAAACATCACTTTCTACATTGATCATGGCATGGAGTGTTGTATGTGGGCTCATGAAGTATGAACTAATTATAAAGAGACATGCATCCAATACTCTATTGGGGGCATTGTAATTATTACTACTAAAAGAAAAATAGAGATCAAATAAGCATGATGTAGCACAGAATCCATATGAAAAGCACTGTTAGAATGGTCATAGCACAATGATATTGAACCAAAAGCACTCACGTGCCTACTTTTCAAATGCTTAAAATCTGAAGGTTTGAATTTTAACTATAAATTGTAATCATGAGTCTTAGGTGAAATTTTATACTCCAATTACTCATCTTTCAAGACTTTTGTTTAAAACTCTAATCAGACCCATCAAAATTGGCCATCACCTTATGAAACGTCACTAATTTAAACCCCCATACCGTTTTAGAAGTTTAATAAATAGTTCTATTTTCCTCTGATCTATAACATAAAAAGTAATATATTCAATACGAATACAGATACTATATCCGTATAATAAATATTGCATGAAAAATAAATTAATTTATAAAAGCATAAAATTGGAAATAAAAATTTCAATTTATAGATATTTTTTTATAATCTCACTTGATAGATATTAATGAATAAAGTTCAAAATAAACTATTATGCAAAACGTCTATATAAATTTGTGAAAATTAAATATGGGCTATATGTGGTGGATCCAGATATAGAAATATTACAGCAAGGAACCTTCCTAAATCTTAAGTGTTAATGGACATTTTTACATCGACTAGTACCTAAGCCCGTGCCATTCAGGGTCATGAAACTAGTTTTTTATTTTATTTTGTCCTTTAAAATGTAATTATATTGTGGATGATTGCAATTGAATTAGACAATTTATTATGGATGATTGCAATTTAACAGTTATGCTACTTGTAGCAGAGTTAATACATGTATCTATATATAATAATTAACAGTTCCTTGATGGATATACTGTTTCTTGTAAGTTGAACATATGTCACATCTCGCACTTCGACAGACAAACTCAAAAATATATGATTGTCTCGCACTAATAATGTATAACAATGCTATCCATCAAAATTCAAAGCCTACCAAATTTGGAGATTTCTCATATTGCAAAGTTGTATAGTTGTGGGACCATATTGGGCTACTGGAGGTGGGAGATCCATGATAACGCAGGGCCTTATATTTTTTGCTTTAAACTCGAGGCCCGTATTTCTCACCACACGAGTCTTGTAGTGTTCACAAACTGCATCCATGTTTGGTCCTTTTTACTCAAAGCTTAGGCAAATATGGGACTAAACTTAAGGGACCACCTTGCTTGATGATTAAAGCCCAACATGATCTTATGGTTTAATGACTCGAACATAAAAATATGAATTAGACTTTAAACAGCTCCTCTAGATGTTCTTTTGATGGTTAGTATTTGAGAAAAGGAACCATGGGTTTGAAGGGAATTTTAGGAAAAGAATCTTCTAGAAAAAAATTATTGATTTTGTTTTTACATTTAAAGATGAAAATATCACCACATTGCATATAAAAGAATAAAGTGTTATTACATTATATAAATTTTTCTGTTTTGATTGATTAATGCACTTCCTTCTTTATTAGGTGAAAAGATTCTGACCTGAAATTTGATGACAGGATCGAGAAAAATGAAGTCTACCATCAAAACTCTAGGAGAAACTATAAAGTATAAATGACTTGAGTAACAATATCTTTTGGGACTTCCTACTTGTCTAACCCACCTACAACTAAAATATATATCCTCAAATCTATACAATGGTTTAAAATAAATCAATTCTTACACGAGTCTACTAAATCATTTCTTACACGAGTCACCTCCAATAACAACCACTCAATAACCTACTTCTTCACGTTATATTATTATATGTATTTACACTCTAGGATGATCAATTGACATTAGAGATTTGTGGTATTCTCAAAAGTAGTTATTTAGAGGGTTTTTAGTATTATTCTTGACATAGTGTAAAAAGAAATTTTTTGACATACTTACGTTACTTAATAACTTTTAAAAAATAGATACTTACATCACTTAATAAATTGTGAAATACTTAGTAACAAAACAACACTGGGACCTTTTGTTTGTATAAGAATTAGCAAGGTTCGAAATGCACATGGTTTACCAACACTACCTCATCATTCACAATGCTCCCACCCACCTTCATTGAGTGTTTTTCAATTGCAGTTGTGATTAAATTAGCACCTTTAGTCACTTTAATATCGAAAAGCTGACTCTTGCCAATTGAGGTGAGAATTATAATCCGTTTGGTCTTTCCTTTTTCATCTTTGATGCTTACTGTGTCAAGGACTTTTATCTTTTTGGTTTTATGTTGTGCCCTTATATCCTATCTCACATAGTGAGATCAAACTTTAGTTGTTGCATTATGACCTTAGTAATTTCATTCTCACCCTTCATAGCGATTTACTATGTCATATCCTCTCCTTATCAATTTTGCTAGATTCTACCTCTTTATCCTCTCTAAATTTCATGCCCCTATCAGTGTTCTTGAAAGCTTTCATGTTGTCTGGACTCTCTGTCTACAATTTCACACTAAACAGTTAGTTAGGGTTGTCGAACTCTCATCAATCTCTTCATCCAAATTCCAAACTATCATCAATCTCTTCGTCGAAACTCTCATCAATGCTCTTAATTTTCTTGGTGGATGGTCGTATTCTAAAGAGCAGAAAAAGAAACTAGTATTATCTTAAACCAAACTTCAGTTAAACTTTTTTGGACAGATAAGATGTGATCCTCTTATTTACTAAAGATATTAAACAAAAATGTATAAGATATAAGTTTTATTTATTATCATTGTATCACTATCATTCATATATAATTATAATTTAACTTTTTGTAAAAAAATAATCTAAATAAATTATGGATAATATAATGATTAAGGATAAATCTATATACTGACAACATAGATATTGCACTCAATATTATGTTTATGACAAACATTTTAAAGTTGAGTATAATATTTATACACCACTATTAATATAAAAATTTATACACAATTATTACATCACCTAATATTGATTTATATTACTTATATCTAAATTTAAATAATGATTAGATATGATGTAAAAATCTATGACACACTTTTTCTCTTTCAAATTTAGTTTTTATATGGGCTAAATTAAAAATGTGCAACTAGGCATAAAAAACAAAAAAAAACAAAACTGGGCAAACCATGCGCACGCGCGTTTCTCATGCTCTACTCTCACCCCATCTCTTCTATATCCAAACAAATTCGTGCACTGATATATCCTTACCACATCCACCCCCTCCACTCCAACCTAATCCCTCCCATAAAACCGAAAATCCAAAGTTTAATACTAATAAGAGTGTTAACAAAGATAGGATAATTATTTTTGTTAATTAAGAGTAAGGATTTATCCAGGGAAAGTGTTCTTAAAAATAAAAACAACATGATACTTTTAATCTTTTATCATTCTCGAAAAAGCAAAAACAAAATATTAGAGTGTATTATTTATATACTGATAGTATCAAGACTTATATATCATCAATATATTATTTATATTAATTATATTTAAAGATCAATGATGATAACTAAAAATAAATAAAATAAAATAAGTATAAAAATATTTGTTATACATATTTTTCTCCAAATAATAACTAATTCAATATTGTGTATAAAAAAACAAGTAGATAATGACAGAAATGAAAAGCGTGAGGACCATTCCCCCTCTATCTCTCTCTATATCCCCAGTTCACGCACTCGCTCTCACTTTGGCCTAACAGAATATAACAGAGCCACAACAATAAAGACCAACATCACAACCTTTCTCAACTTTTCCTTCTTATTTTTGGTCCAACCGCACCCGAAGGAAGAATGGGCAAAATAAAATAGATGATGTTCCCCCTTTTTCTTCTTTGTTTGGCGAGGAGGATAAGGAATCATCTGAACCAACCCTGTCCAATATTCTTATTACAGTCAGACATAAAAGAAGAAGAAGAAAAAACATAAACTTGTTTTGCTGCAATAGATGATGGATGTTGGGATTTTGCTGATACTGGTTTCACTGTTAAGAATCGCAACGATTCCAAGTTGTTTATCAGATCCAAGTGACGAATCATGTCTAACCCACCTAAGCAAATCGTTACAAGACCCAAGCAAGAAGCTAGAAGATTGGACACAGAACAACTTCGCCACACCCTGCAAAGACTCCACCACGAATCTAAAAGGTGTTACATGTAACAATGGCCGAATCTTCCGTCTCTCTCTCAATAATCTCTCCCTTAAGGGCACTATCTCTCCCTTTCTCTCCAACTGCACTAACCTTCAAACCCTTGACCTGTCCTCAAACTCTCTCACAGGACCTATTCCCCCTGACCTACAATCCCTTCTCAATCTCGCTGTTCTTAATCTTTCTTCTAACCAACTCGAAGGTGAGATTCCACCTCAGCTTACATCATGCGCTTACCTCAACATCATCGATTTACATAATAATCAACTTACCGGAACCATTCCTCAGCAATTGGGTCTGCTCTATCGTCTCTCGGCTTTTGATGTTTCTAATAACCGTCTCTCCGGTCCAATTCCGGCTTCTTTGGTGAACCGGACCGGTACCTTGATCAGATTCAACTCAACCTCATTTTTAGGGAATAAGGATCTTTATGGTTACCCTTTGCCACCGCTTAAGAGTAAAGGGTTGTCTGTTTTGGCTATTGTTGGGATCGGGTTAGGGAGTGGGCTCGCTAGTTTGGTGATTAGTTTCAGTGGGGTTTGTATTTGGTTGAAAGTTTCTGAACGGAAGATGGCACTTGAAGATGGCAAAGTTAGTCACCATATGCCTGATTATTGATTCAGTATGAGTATTCAATACCGTTAAATGTTAAATTCAATTTTACAAATTCAAGGTATCTTTGATTGAACTTCATTGTTGATGGTTCTGCTCTGAAAAACAAAACTTCACTGTTACAACACCAGTACCAGGGATCTTTTTATTTATTTATTATTTATTTTAAAGAGAGAAGTGTGGTGTGGGTTACCCCATTTTAACTTTGTACTACTCATGAGTTTCTTTAGATCGGTCTTTTTCGATCACGGGGGTTATAATTTACTTTGATTTATTTTCTCTTTTTTCCCTAACTATTCAACATTTTCAATTTTCTCTAGATTCCCAATTCTGATTGGGTTTCTCTATTATTGTATAAATCAGAACCATCTCAATTGCTCTGTGACGGTGCAGCTTTAGTTTATCTTGTTATGGTGACGCATGGATTGGCAATGTGATTTCATGGATTTTCGTTACTCCATTTAGCATAGTGGGTTGGCACTTGTGGTGTACGGTAGTAGGTTAGTTTGTGTGGTACGGGATTGAATTTTTTCATATTAATTAATTTTCTTGTTGCAACATTTCCTATTCAATTTAAAACACAAAAAACAATACCTTAGTTTTAGGGCGATTTCATATTATAAAGTAACTTTAGTTTATTTTGCCTTTATCTACAAGTTTAACTGATTAACAATAGTTTATTTGTTAGTTACAAGTTTAACAATTCAATAGTTAGGAAAAATGTATTCATTTATAATTAGTATTTTTTCTAGAGTTTAAAATTTGTACAATGACAGTGTAATGTTTTTTTTATATTGGCAACATTGATTTGTATTACTTTTGTTTGAGAGTCACAAATCAATGGTGGATGAACAGTTACATTGTCAGTGCATACATATTAAATCATTTTTTTAACATTCATTTTTTATTTTATTTTGAATAATCAATGATAATATAGTGGGAGTGTGAAAACCTGGACATTAGGGCATATATTTTTTTCTTTTTTATATTCCTTACTCATTATTTTTTGTGTTTATTTTTAGGGAAATGTAGAAGAAATGCTTTAAGAGTACTGATTAAGAAAGTCAAAGTATACATATTTATTGTGTGATAAATTTAACTATGATTTCGTTAATGAATATGTTTAAAAATGGTTATTTAGAAGAGTATAAACAAGTTAGGTATAGTATATAAGAGTGTGACTTATTTAAAAAGGTTTAAAGTATAAGTATGACCTTTATGCTATAATAATGTCTTTAAATAGATTAAGAAATCTAATTTTGAATAGACTAACAAATCTACTTTAAAATAGAGTTTTCTAACTATAAATTTAATGTTTATATTATAATTTCATATAAAAAAGTATTTTTCTATTAAAATAATATTATATAAATATTATTATATAATATTAAATATGTTAGCCTATCAGGTACAATGGACCTAAATGGTTCAAAGTAAGTCTCATTAAGTTAGATATGATTTTTAAAATAGTATATATATATAGTTAGTATAAAGATTTATATATATTAATATATTTGAGAATATGAAGAAAAAAAACTCTTCCTTACTCAAATCTTTTTCTCTTTTTTAAGAATATAAGTGTGGACGGATTATGAACTGTTACAAATCTAGTATAATCTGTTATACGTTAATTAATTATCTAACTTATTTCCTTCCAATGCCCTTCACATCATCTCAAAATTTTATAGTAGAATTCCGCTAATACTGGTACCTAGTGCTACCCTAGGTGGCATTGCGCCGTTCAACTGCAGACTTGTCTGACCATATTATGCTAAAATATTAATATACACAGGCATCTATTACAATTTTATTTTATCTTTTCCATCACTGTCAATTTAATTATTACTTTAGTGTGATGCATATAAATTAAGTTAATAATTTAATGTATTAGTTATAATGTAAAATAGTAGAATTTAAAAAAAAAAGTACTTCTTAAAAGTATTAATATTCTTATCATTTTAAAAAAAGGATAATTTGAGTAATTAACGTATTAAGTTGTAACACTCCTAGAAAATAAAACTATAAAAAATAATACTATAAGCGGAAATGAGAGTGGTATTTTGAGCGTGCAGAAAAGTGACGCGTTTTGTCACATGCTCGCAGAATCACAGGTATAGTGCTTTGCCAAATTGAGCTGGTGGGAAACACAAACACCGCATTGATTGGGACTAGACTTTGTTGTTTAATATACTTGGGTTTGTCTCCTTCACAGCCCAACATATACCTTAGTTTGCTCACGTCTTAGAATGTGGCCATCCATATACCCTTACAGCTTAGCTTGATAATATGATTTATATTATTTATTAGATGGCGTAGGCTATTACCAATAAATTGTTTATCAATCTTATGAAGATAATTATTTCTTTTCTTTATAAACTATGATTGGTCTATACAAAGTATAGATAAGCACCACGAGTGCCATTGCCACCACCCTTATTTGTAATAGTACCTCATGAATCATGATGTTGGTCAAATCATGACCACAAATTAAAATCCACAGCCTTAAACTGATGAGGAGTTTATTGAAGTAGTGTTTCTGTTTTAATTTGGCCCATTTTGTTGTTGGTCTATCAGTTTTTAGTTAGTATATTGTAGGGGTGTTCGCGGTTCATTTGGATCGGTTTTTAAGCAAAATATCATCCGATCCAAACGTGTAATTAGTATGCGGTCCGGTCCGGTCCATTTATATTAAGATGTCCGATCCAATCCGGTCCAAATATTATATGCGGTTTCGGTCCGGTTTGGATCGGTCTATTTTTTATATATAAACATATAAATTCCTTCAATTTTAGTCTACAACATCAACAAGGTAGTAACCAGAACAATGAAGAAAAGTTTGATTCTTTTAATAGCAAGATTAGAAACATCAATATTCATATTGTTACGACAGTTTATATGCGTTTTTGCTGTGTTTAGCTTACTGCTTAATGCTTATGTGATATATTTTAGTTAACTTAATAATATCGGTCCGGTCTGGATCCCAGACGTGAAACCGAAGACCGGACCGGACCGATCGGTCCTTAAAAAATAAATCCAATACGATCCAAATACATTCGGTTTTTGCGGTTTCGGTCTACTTTGGATCGGTTTGCGGTTTTTGTTTTGGACCGGTCTGGATTTGAACACCCCTAGTATATTGTATAAGTCTATTTAGTTTGTTTTTTCTGTATTTATCTGTTTTAGTTGGTTAAGTTAGTTAGTTTGTTTAGAATAGTTTCTTCTTTTAGTTGTTGTGGTTCTGGTTTGTATATAAGCAGGTTTTGTCTCATCTTGGTAATCAAGATGAATAATATACATTTGTAAATTTGTCATTCACATCAATAAAGATTCAAGAGCTTTTCCATTTCTTCTTCAACGTTCCTCTTCTCTGGTTTCTTCTTCCTTCTCTGATTTCTTCCATCTTCATTGAAGATCTTATTTCAATATGGTATCAAAGCTCTCAAACTGAGAGCTCTGCTGCGCACCATCTGTAACACCGCGAATTTTACGATTTCAAATTATAAGATTTTATTAATATTTTTATTAAATTATATATTCGAAAATGAATTTCTGGGCAATTTCGGTAAAGAATTAGACGAAACTCTAGTTGAGTTTTAGTCTTAAAATATTATTTCCTATTTTGTGGTAAATTTTGGTAATTTTCGGAGACAGTCGGTTCTGAACCACTGTCAGGGCCGAAATCCACCCGGTACGGCTCAAAAAGTGGTTTTTGAGTTCCGTAACTCGGAATCGAATTCCGATCGCACCGTTGGCTTCGTAATTTCATTTCGAGTCAATATAGACCCTGAATACACTCATACCTATTTTCTAAATATTTTTCACTCGGAATGCCGAAATCCGAAATTCTAATCGGATAT
>NC_032025.1:2630023-2666854 GCF_001865875.1 Lupinus angustifolius
TTTGACCGTAAGTGGCTTGGTCTGGGACCGTCCAGGGTGATTTAGCGATGGTCGTAGTGGTAGGGACGTTACCCTTTTGGTTATGATGTGATTTAGGGCGCTGCCCAGAAAGGAACCCAGGATACCACGTAGCGAGATCGGCTGACCGTAAGAGGCTTGGTCTGGGACCGTCCAGGGTATTCAGTGATGGTCGTAGTGGTGGGATGTATTTCCTTTATATTACGTGTTAACGTAAGATCGGGACCCACAAGAAGCATTCCTGAGGGAGATGACTTAAGGTGGGCCGAGCATGGTAAATAATGATTAAAAGATTTAATCATCTAACTGCGGTTAGTGTTCATATGCATATGGTTAATAATGGAGTAGTGGAGAGGAAATTGACGGTATGACTTAGAGCACCGTGAAGTAAGCAGGGACGGCACTGATTGGACGGTGATTCGCCAACAATGTCTTGAGGGAGAGTCTGGGTGAGACGAGTCCCTTGTATTCCTGGGGAGGTACCCTGTTGGATCGGACAGTTCTCACAGGCCAAACTAGGCAATCTCTGACAACCCCTGGATTGCATTCGAGATCAATGAGAGGGTGCCCAGAAAGCGTTTGTACGACCTAGGTCCAGGTAGGACTGTTCCTGAGGGAACCGATCGATCTATTTTTAATTCCTTGCGAGGATATGTTATTTCGGGTGCGTACAAAGTGGCTTGGTATGGGACCTGTACTCTTGATTTGTTTCCGACTAGGTTATTGGGAGGATATTGGTGTAAGGTGGATGATCATGACATAGCATGCATATATTGCACTTGTGGAAGTGGATTCCCACATTGAGTTATAAACATTATGCATCATTAACATTATGCACATATTATTACTTATGGTTATGATGTTTGTTTATGAAATGTATGTTGATACATTATGGTTTATGTTGATAAGCGATGAGTTATGATGTCGGTTATAGATAATATATGCGTGTGTTATTATTTGGGGTTATGATCCCCACTTATGTGTTAATTAATTATAGTCATGATATTTTGTTGATAAATGATATATTGATAAATGGGAAATATGATATTGTTTGGGAATAAGTGTATTTACGTTACATAGGTTGATTAGTTAATTGTTTATGAGAACAATTGATGAGTTTGGTTATATTACTCATGTAAATTGGATAGTTGTTTACGAGAACAACTGATGAGTTATAATGTAATATGTTATATATATATACGAACTGTTTTTCATATCTGAGTGTGATATTCTGAGTAAGTCCACGCCGTCAATGAATTTACGTTCATTAGATGTCTTACTCTCTCTATTTCTCTTCTTTTCTATTGTTTGCTTTTCGGACGTGTGCTCGTCAGGTAGACAGCTTTGCTCGGATTTGGAGCTACCCGTCCGTGATGTTCCAGGAGGGGGCATGAGGAATTGAGGAAGAGGCAGTACCCTAGCTAGGAGTTGCTTATCATTTTGTGACTTTTGAAACGAGGACGGCTTCAGCTTGTTCATGTCTTTGTTTAATGTCTATTGGCGATGATTAGTATTTCCGCCCTTTCCTTTTGGATTTTGTATACGTTAGTGGCGATGTAGTTTCCGCCTTTGTTGATTTAGTTTGTATAAACTAAAGATGACTTATATGAACTAAAGATGACTTAACCGTTTATATGCATTGTGTTATTCAGGAAATTGTGAATCAGGTTAAGTTATCATTCGATAACGATAAGTTGATTTTCCGCATTTGAGTTACTTAAAGTGATGTCCCGGAAAAGGAAGGTTTTAAAAGGAAACAATTTTATACATCCCCATTTCAAAAAAAAAATTTACCCATTTTTCCGCAATGTTTTTGAGAAGTATTTTTCGGGGCGTTACACCATCGTATATTTTCTTCTTCCTCCTTCTTTTATTCCCTTCTTCCTCCTTCTTCTCACTTTTTTTCTCAGATTTGTCACACAAAGTTCAATGACAATGCAATCCGAATTAGTTCAGGGGAATCGTGACCTTGACATTTCACAAAATACATCAAGCCCATTCTATCTTCATCATGGAAAAAACCCAGACATAGCTCTTGTTTCCCCACCTCTTGATAACAAAAACTATCATTCTTGAAGCAGAGCCATGAGAAGAGCTCTCACTTCGAAAAATAAATTCAAATTTGTGAATGGTATGATTCATATGCCTAGTCTCTCAGATCCAACATATGAAGCATGAGAAAGGTGTAATACCATGATAATTTCATGGATTACCAGATCTTTATGTCAACAAATAGGGCAAAGTGTTGTCAATATTGATTATGCACAATAATTATTGGAGGACCTTAAGGAAAGGTTTTCTAATGGAGACCATTTCAGATTTCCAGATCTTCTACAAGAATTGCATTCCATAAAGCAAGGTGAAAGGGATGTATCAACTTACTTCACTGATTTGAAGACTATATGGGAAGACTTAGAATCTTTAAGACTTTTACCAAATTGCATATGCAACACTAACTACACATGCAATTCATTCAAGATCATCAAAGGTTACAGAGATTCAGAGTACATTACTTGTTTCCTAAAGGGTTTAAATGATCAATTTTCTACAGTGAAGGCTCAGATTCTATTAATGGGACCTTTGCCCCAAATAAACAAGGCACTTTCACTAGTCTCCCAACAAGAGAGACAATTGGATGACATAGGACAGGAAGAACATAAGAGATTAATCAACTCTGTAAACACCAAGCAGATTTGGAGACCAAATTTCAATAAGAATAATAGCTCTTATCTAAGGAAGTTTAAAGATAATGGAGGAGGATCTGGTTGTGGATTCACACCAGGGGCTTTTGGTAGAGGCATCATTGGAAGAGGAAAGACAAATAATACAAGCATCAAGGTTTGCACATTCTGTGAGATAGAAAAGTACATTGTGGACACTTGCTACTACAAACATGGACTCCCTCCAAACTTCAAGTTTAAAACAAGGTCTGCTAAAGGAACAATTAATTATGCTCTCAATCAAGGAATAGTTGAACAATCTGATCCAATGGAATCTGCTATTAAACCAGAAGCAAGTGAAAACCAGAAGGCGAGCTTGATATTTGACCCTGGTCATTGCATCAATCAAGTATCTAGCAATGTAGATTTGGAGCTTCCATCATGTATGCCTACATATAATCTTTTTTGGATATTTGACACTGGAGCAACAAATCATGTCACAAATGATCTTAATAATTTCATCTCATATAAAATTATCAAACCCATTATCATAAAACTTCCAAATGGCCCCACTGTCTTGGCCAAACATTCAAGAAATGTGGCCCTTACTAATGAACTAATGCTTACTAATGTTCTCTATATTCCTGTTTTTTTTATACAATCTTGTCTCTATTCATAAACTAATAAGTTCATCAAATTGCAGCATCATTTTCAACAAAGATTGTTGTGTTATTCACGATATAATTACCTTAAAGATGATTGGACATGCTGAGGTTCACAATCATATTTTCATCCTCACTAAAAATAAGATAGACAAGCCTTTATGTCATATAATCAATAATTGTGCTACTACTTCTTTTACTTTATGGCATTTTCGTTTATGACATCCTTCACATGTTGTACTTAGTCAAATATGCAAACAATTTCCTTATGTGAAAATTAAGAATAATAAAATTTGTGATTTTTGCCATTTAGCTAAGCAAACTAAGCTCTCTTTTCAAAACAGTTTGTCTGCTACCACTCACCCTTTTGAACTTATACATATGGATATTTGAGGCTCTGTTATATCCCATCTCATCCATCCATGGCCACAAATATTTCTTAATTGTGATGGATGATTTTAGTAGACACACTTGGTTGTTTCTCATGCAATCCAAGTCTAATGCCAGAAATCTCATTAAGAACTTTATTACTTTAGTCTGTGTGAAACTTGATCAGAAATTTAAAAGCCTTAGATCTGATAATGGCATGGGATTTATGATGCCAAAGTTTTATGCTGAAGTTGGCATTATCCACCAAACTTCATGTGTGGAAACCCCTCAACAAAACTCCATTGTTAAAAGGAAACATAAACACATTATGGATGTAACTAGGGCTCTCCTATTTTAGTCTCAAGTGCCCAAGGTTGACTGGAGTTTTGCTGCCAAACATGCAATTTACCTTATTAATAGGTTGCCTACCCCTGTTCTACAATCTAAATCCCCTTCTGAAACTCTGTTTGGAACCACACCTTCCTTGATTGATTTGAAGGTTTTTGGATGTTTGTGATTTGGAAGCATCCTTGTGCAACATAGAACCAAATTAGATCCTCGAGCCAAAAAATGCACATTTCTTGGCTATAAACCAGGAACTAAGGGATATGTCCTTCTAGATTTGTCTTCAAGGGAAATATTTGTTACTAGAAATGCTCAATTTTATGAGCACATCTTCCCATATTCTTCCGATCATGGCCCTTCTCCTTAAATCCAATCTGATCAAACTGAGCAGCCTCAAGAGTTTACTCCCAACATATATGATGACACCTTAAGGCCTATTTCCAAAACTACAACTTCTGTAACACACACAAATGAAAATTTACATTCTTCTAATCCTTCCATACCCATTCATACCAACCTAAGAAGGTCTCAAAGACCTCATATGCCTCCTTCTTACCTAAAGGATTTCCACTGCAGCCTCTCTAATACTGCTCCTCTGCATTCCTCAACAAAGATCAAGCACCCTTTGCATTCTGTTTTATAATATCATGCCTTATCTAACACATAATGAATTGCTAGCTTTAGAACAAAACCACACTTGGGATGTTATCTCTTTACCTCCTGGAAAGAAACCTATAGGTTCTAAATGGGTTTACAAACTCAAACTCAAACCTGATGGCACCATAGAAAGACATAAGGCTAGGCTTGTAGCAAAAGACTATACTCAAACTGAGGGTTTGGACTACTTTGAAACATTTGCCCCTATTGTTAAACTCACTATCATACACATTTTATTGGCCATTGCCTCTTCAAAGGGATGGTTCCTTGAACAACTTGATGTTAACAATGTTTTTTTGCATGATGACTTTCATGAAGAGGTTTACATGTCTCTTCCTCAAGTTGTCACCTGCTCTATACCTAATCATGTTTGCAAGCTTAACAAATCTCTCTATGAATTAAAGCAGGCAAGCCAACAATAGTTTGTCAAACTATCCAAGCCCTCATTTCTATAGGTTATTCTCAATCTCAACATGATCACTCATTGTTTACCAAGCATAGGACTTCCAGCTTCATTGCTCTAGTTATCTATGTTGATGATCTAATTCTTGCTGGAACAGATAAAAATGAAATTTTTTCTGTTAAAGACTTCCTCCATTCAACCTTTCAGATTAAGGACCTTGGCACCCTTAGGTATTTCCTTGGCCTTGAAGTAGCTCAATCTCATAAAGGTCTTACCCTTAGCCAGCGAAAATACACTCTTGACTTGTTATCTGATATTGGTTTTCTGCACTCAAAACCTGCACTCACTCTTATGGTTAAAGGTAATTCTTTACATCAGAATGATAGTGCACCATATGACAATCTTTCTATGTATAAACATCTTGTGGGTAGGCTTCTCTGTCTTAATAATACTCGTCCTGATATTGCCTTATGTGTTCAACAACTAAGTCAGTTCCTAGACGATCCCACCATGAATCATTATGAAGCCTTAACTCGTCTCCTCAGGTATCTTAAAGGTAAACCTGGTCAAGGTTTATTCTACCCTACTAGCTCACCTCTCCATTTAAAGGGTTTTAGTGACTCTGATTGGGGCACTTGCCGTGATACTAGAAGATCCACTTCTGGATACTGTATGTTTCTAGGAAACTCATTGATTTCTTGGAAATCTAAGAAGTAGAAGACTGTTTCCAGGTCTTCTCTGAAGCCGAATATAGGGCTTTAGCTTTTGCTTCTTGTGACGTTCAATGGTTAACCTACTTGCTTACTGATTTGTGTGTTGATTTTAAACAACGTGCTTTATTATATTGTGATAGTAATTCTGCATATTCCATAGTAGCAAATTCAATGTTCCATGAACGAAGAAAACATATTGATATTGATTGTCATGTCACTTGTGAAAGGTTGCAAAATAATCTCTTTTATTTACTGCCTATTACTACTAATGAACAAGTTGCAGATTTATTCACTAAAGCTTTAGAACCCTCCACTTTTTCTTATCTTTTGTCCAAGTTGGGAGCAATTGACATTCACTCTCCAGCTTGATGGGGAGTATTGAAGTAATGTTTCTGTTTCAATTTGGCCCATCTTGTTGTTGGACCATCGGTTTTTAGTTAGTTTATTGTATAAGCCCATTTAGTTTGTTTTTTCTATTTTTATATGTTTAGTTGGTTAAGTTAGTTAGTTTGTTTAGAATAGTTTCTTCTTTTAGTTGTTGTGGTTCTAGTTTGTATATAACCAGATTTTGTCTCATCTTAGTAATCAAGATGAATAATATACATTTATAAATTTGTCATTCATATCAATAAAGATTCAAAAACTTTTCCCTTTCTTCTTCAATGTTCCTCTTCTCTGGATTCTTCTTCCTTCTCTGATATCTTTCCTCTTCATTAAAGATCTTATTCCAATAGAGTTAACGTTAATGTAGCCCGCTTTGGGTCCAAATGATATTTATTTTTGTTTGCATCCCTATTATTCTTCTTCAGGTTTGATGTTTTTCCCTCTATAAGCTTTGTGGACAACTATAGTGAGAGGGTTATTTTTTTTTTGAGTTAGTGTTTTCTGGAATGATTTAATATGTATACAGTGACAGTGTAAATGTTTTTTACACTGTCAGACAATCATCCACTATTGATTTATTAACCATCATTAAATCTCAAACAAAAGTAATACAAATCAATGGTGAATGATGTGTTGATAGTGTAAAAAACTTTACAGTGCATAAATTTTAATCTCTTTATGGAATCACATGATGTGTTCACTATTGTTAGGAACGGACATCATTTTTGTTTCTTAGAGTATACCTAGCAGTCCAAAAATCATCATTTATAATTAAATAGGGGTGTTACTATCTTTTTTTGAAATCTTTTATTCTGGGACAAGGAACGAAATGGCAGCGCTTTTAATTGGGGCTTGCTTCATTAAAATATTGATTAGAAATTGCTAGATGGGGAGATAATGTTACAATTGCTATAAAATTTAAATCAATAATTTCAACATATTGAAGTGACCTTAACAAATTGGGAAAAATTGGAGTTCAACAAACTAAACCCAAATTTCAATTGAAGTAACAAACAATATCAGAAACAAATTAAAGAAAACTGTGTACCAAAAAATTAAATAAAACCAAATGTGAGTCAACCTCAATTAATCACTCAACAATCTTGATTCATATCGATATCAACCTCCTTGATTGAAAATATATATTATATATTTAAAATCTTAGTTTATAACTAAATAACGTTTATTTATGCCTTTATTAATATATAGGAATAAATTTAAAAATAAAATGACAGACATAAATAAATAGTTTTATATAACTAATATTGGATCAAGGTAAAATAAGCAAAATAACATGTAAAGCAGAAAGGTGAATAATAAAAATACCATAAATACCAATAGGTTATCAATGTAAAGTCAATGTAAATATACCATAGAGTGAATGAATAATATTTATTTTGTAATTTTTCGCAATTAAGAAGTGAGTAAGATTGACTGAGGGTCAAGAAAATATACTTTTTATAGATTAAGAAATCATGTAGAAATATTGTGGAAGCTTCTATTAAACATATGAAGAGGGTCGAAAATATCAATAGTTACTAGCAACTTGCACGAACCAAAAAGACAATAAATACATCACAAAGTGAATGAAAAATATTTTGTAATTTTCTACATCTTACAAACAAAAATTGAGTGAGATTTCATGAAAGTCAGGAAAGATGGACATGTTGGGATCAAGATAAGTACTTAGAAAAAAAATGTGTTCCATGGAAACTTCTCTCAAATTATAAGGAGGATTTAATACACTTTGCTCATACTTTTTTTTTTTAAATTTTATAATTTGGCTATTATAATGTTTTTTATACAAGAAGATCCATGGATTAGAAAGAGATATCTAAGTAGTGTCTAATTTATACCTATTTGTGGATAATAAGTATGAAAGAGCCCAACAAGTTTTCAAATACAATTACATATTTATAACCATATGGGTTGACCCGGTTCCATATCATATATATCGGGTTAAACCGATTGGGTTAGGAAAAAAATAACCCGATGTTAAACTCAGCTAAACCCATGCCAATGACACCCCTAGTAACATAGCAAAGGTTGTGAGAATAAAAAGTCCAAACCCATCTTAAACCCTGCAAACAGAAAGAGCGGCGGCAGTGGTGAGTAATGGCGGAAACAAACGAAAACGTTTCCAAAGAAACCGTAAAGGAATACGAATTTGAAGAGTCGGAGGACCAAAGTTTCGAAGACCTTGGACTAGATGCTCGTCTTGTTCGTGCCCTTCTTAAGAAAGGAATCGATAAATCCACTCCGATTCAGCGCGTCGCAATTCCACTCATATTGGTATCATTAAATTCTTTCTCTATTTTCTTCATAACAAAAAGGATATTACTGTCTAAGTGGAGTAGTTAGGTTTTTATATTTTTTGGGGTTAACCTTTTTCAGGAAGGTAAAGATGTGGTCGCTCGAGCTAAAACGGGTTCTGGAAAGACCTTTGCTTATCTTCTTCCGTTGCTTCAGAAATTGTTTACTAATAATACTGACAGGAAGAAGCTAGCACCCAATGCTTTTATTCTTGTCCCTACTCGCGAATTGTGTCAACAGGTGTTTGTTTACTTTTTAACTTGTTTCAATTTAATTTCTATTGTGCCCCCTTTGGAGTGTTGGATAAATAAATGAACTTTTTTTTTATCATATGTAATAATTTCAGGTATACAATGAGGTCTCATCAATCCTTGAGTTGTGCAGAGTTCAATTGAAAGTTGTGCAATTGAATAGCAATATGTTGCATTCTGACTTGGTTGGTTATGTCCTCATTTTTATTCATTTCATTGTTATTACCATCTTAATGGAAATTATGTGTGTATCTGTAACTATTAGTGAATAACTCAATTTTGCTGCTAAAATTGGTTTTGCAGCGGGCAGCACTCACTGGACCACCGGATGTTTTGATCTCCACACCTACTTGTGTACAAAAGTGCTTGTCTAGTGGAGTACTTCAAGGGGCATCCATTAATAGTTCACTTGAAACTCTAGTCCTCGATGAGGTCAAATCTGATATAGCTCATTGTTGTTTAGCATCTACATTTATTCTTAGATGTTCATCTATAGTTCAACTATCATTTCCCCCCTTCATGAATGACATTCACACTGTATTTGCATTTTGCAAGTCTGAACTACTATCTACTAGACTAATTTGCAATATTCATATGTTGTTAATTTTTGTTTTGTTAATGCTGATTCAAGTATCAGATGATTGATATTCATATGCTTTCAGGCCGATCTTCTATTATCATATGGATATGAGAATGATATAAAAGCTTTTACACCCCATATTCCCAGAAGTTGTCAGTGTCTTCTTATGTCAGCAACATCAAGGTGTGTCATTTTCGGTGTTTCATCCCATTATCATACTTGTGTCACTCAGATGCTTTATGATATAATCATAATGTTACATGTTCATTCTCTTGAGATCAATGCTTTTTAAATGGACATGATATATGATAAAACATTATGTCGTCATTCGGTTCATGTAGGCGACCCCTCCTAGTGGGACCAAGGCTTGGTTATTGTTCTTATTATTTTTGTGCTTGCTTGTCAGCATGTTGTTCCTGTATGTCAAATAATAACATGTAATTGAAAAGTGAAAACAGAGCCAGTGATCTTTCTGGCACTTTTGAAGATCACATGCCTAGTATTAATGATATGTGATATCTGTAATGTAATGTTTTACTCAAGTGTTTTACGGTTTACAATCATTGACTATTCCACGATATTTTAGAATTAATCTCATATTCTATCATGTGCATTACCATTTTTGGAAGCGATCTTCAATTGTATTGATTTTGCTCTAATGTCCTGTTATCTTTCTCAGTGCTGATGTTGATAAACTGAAGAAGCTGATTCTACACAACCCCTTCATTTTGACTTTGCCTGAAGTGGGAAACCATAAGGATGACATCATCCCTAAAAATGTTGAGCAGTTCTGGGTAAGCATGCTATGGACAATAGCCTTTTCTGCCCTGGTCTTCTGGATATTATGGATTTTATTCTGGTTAAGTTCATTTCTTATTCCATCCTTAAAAAATATCATCTATATATTTATACATTTAGGATTTGAGTTGTATAATTGATACTAATAATATGATTTGAACCGTTAGTAAAGGTTTGATTCGGGGGGAGAAGGATTTTAACTTTGAACATCATCTGATCCAATGTTCATAAAAAAAACAGTTGTTAAGCTTTTAACCAGTTTAAACTGTTGCATATTGATATTTGTTATGGATCTATCATGTTCCTCCCCTAGAGGTGCTCAAGAGTTGAGAGTTTTCATTTTTGCAGCATTTATTTTAGGCATTATTATGTTTATATTAATTTTTAATAGATATGTATGGTAATCCCCTTAGTTTATTGGAAAACTTGTTAGGTGTTTTATTAGTGTGGGAGTTAGTTTTGTTTGTTAGTGTGGTTATTAGTTAGTTGGGGGCAGGGATACTTAGAGGTATAAGACATGTTGCGTATAAATACGAGAACCGGGGCTTTTGGTCATTTGGAGTTATGCAAGATTTTACTTTAATTAGGGGAGATTTGCCCTATTTTTTGTAATAAAAAAGCACTCATTCTTTGCTGTTTACACGGTACACGTAATAATGGAAACAACATTGGAGTACTTGGAGCACAAGTGTGAGACCGTGCTGACATGGCTTGATGTAGAACCTCTTGCACAATCTCAGCGGAAGTAATGGTTATCGAACTAGCTCGAACCAAGACTCGGGCAAGAGTGGAGATATGGGGGAACTTGATGATTCCTCTGCTTTTGGGGAAGATGTATATGACAGGGTCAGTAGGGTAGAACAATACTTTGATTGGAAAAAGGTAATTGATCAAGAAAAGGTCCACATAATGATGGTGGCTATGGAGGGCCAACACCTATGGTGGTTTCAGTAATGGGAGTTATGCGCACAAGCTCCTTCTTGGGTTTATTTTTTATCAGCAATAATTCAGGGATTCCAGCATTTGAAGACTCAGTACAAATGGCCATAAGAACTATGATCAGGGTTGATGCAATTGGATTGGGTAGAGGAATTAGATTGTGCAACAATAATTCTGGATACAGGAGGGAGCAAGAGATGGTCAATCCATAATTTGGGCCAATGTTGAAGGGTATAATGTTTTGGTTCCAACAGATGCAACTGTGGTGAACTGGAATTGCGCATATGTATGCTTGACAAAATGACTGAGGGATGTCATAGCTGGGACAACAGAAATTACAGGTTCTTTTGCCCTAGTGTTTTGTTCAAAGTTCGTTTGCAGTTATGGTTATTTGCGTCACCGTTTCCTCTTATTTCAGAGGTTGTGCTAATATGCAAACTTCAGAAATGGTGGCAATGATATCACTGTTTTCTATCCGGCAGTTGTTCTTTGGCTTCGGGTTAGGCCCCTTTGTAATAGGTTAGTCGATTGGAATACTTGTTAGATGTTTGCTAATTGTGGTAGTTAGTTCTGTTTGTTAGTGTGGTAGTTAGTTAGTTGGGGGCTGAGATAATAGGAGGAGAGGGAGAAATCTTGTCATTTGTAGAGAGATATCGTGCCTTTGGCCATAGGAAGGTGCTTACCCTCAAAACTGTTCACCATTTTACTGAAATTAGGGGACATTTTCTGTATTTCTTATAATCAGACACCAGGGTTATGACAATATACTTATTGCATCCTTGCCTGTTGATTTTTGATTCAACGTTATTTGTGCTGAGCCAGTCCTTTTATCTGTTTTCTCTGAATATTGTCTCAGATCCCATGTGCTGAGCGTGATAAGTTGCTTTACATCCTTTCTGTCTTGAAACTGGAGTTGGTCCAAAAGAAAGTTTTGATATTCACTAATACCATAGACACGAGTTTCAGATTGAAACTGTTTCTGGAAAAGGTATTGACAGTTCGTTTTATACGTTGAGTAAATTTACCTGATCTTACATGGTACTTTATACATGTCAATGTGATGTCATAAATCATGGCTAGCACTTATATCTGAATTTGTTTTTGAATGCTGTATTTTATTCAGTAATAGTTTAACGGATAGTAATTATTAATTAATATAGTAAACCCTTTTCTATATACTCTGAATTTTATGTTCCACTTGATATGACTGCTCATAATGTTTTGGATTAATCATTAATTTTCTGATCAACTTTGAATATCTTGTAAATATCCTGAGAAAAGTTGTCTCCTATCTCAATACTTTTCTTATACAAGTCTGCTTCCAATGTTCCAATCTTAGCATTTATACTTGAAGTTGGATTGCCTTATTGCATTGTCTCTTCCTATCTCATTTCCCCCTCCTATACCTGTCTAGTTTGGGATCAAGTCTGCTGTTTTGAATGCTGAGTTGCCGCAGAATTCTCGTCTCCATATTCTTGAGGTATTCAATACTGTTTTATTTCCAGCTACAAAGTTTAAGTTTTCCTTATAAATGGATTATCGTTATTATTTATTGATCTATGTTTTCTCAAATGCTTTTGATAAATCTGGTTTTTCCAGGAATTCAATGCTGGCCTATTCGATTATCTAATTGCAGCTGATATTAGCCAGTCAAAGGAGAAGGATGAAGCAACTAAGGAAAATAATGGTGGATCAAGGAAGTCTAGAAAATATGCTAAGCACAAATTAGATTCTGAATTTGGAGTAGTAAGAGGAATTGACTTTAAAAATGTATACACGGTATGAATGCGCTCTTTTATATCCTTTTGTGAATCTGTGTCTTTCTCTAATATTCATATTTGAATTTGTTGCCTTGCATATCATTTTAGTAAGAATTGTATACACTGATAAATTTCATCTGTTTATATTGTTGTTTCATTGAGATAATTCCCTTTTCACTGATATAATTTAGTTTAAGCTATCTTTTGTTTAATAAACAGGTGGTAAACTTTGAAATGCCTCAAAGTGTTGCAGGATATGTACATCGAATTGGACGTACAGGAAGAGCATACAATTCTGGTGCTTCAATCTCTCTGGTGAGTTTGTGTGACAATGCTCCCTATTTTCCTGAGGAAATTGTAAAATATATTATTTTATTATATTTGTTCTTAGTCCGTCTTGTTCAACTGGGTATACTGCTGATATCCAATGTGGCTCTAACCTACAAAATGCTTTGTCATTAAGTCTTTCTGTGTCTTGGTAGGTTTCTCCAGATGAGATGGATACTTTAGAAGAAATAAGATCTTTTGTTGGGGATGATGAGAACAACGGCTCAAACACCATTGCTGAGTTTCCCCTGCTCACCAAGAATCTGGTTGAATCCTTACGGTATAGGGCTGAGGTGATTTATCAATATCTTTACCCTTGAAGTAAAATTGCTATAGTATTTTTAACTCATCAAGAAATGCAAATGAAATTATTTCATCTTACATGTGTTGGTATTTTTATTATGAAAGTTTGTGACAAAAAAAAGATGTTTCTAATTTTTTCACTAGCATTATAAAGCATCTTGAGATTATATTTGACCAAAAACAATGCGTCCAATTTTTTACAAGCATTTTCTAGTTTTTGGACAAGCAAGTATAATTAGGAACTTCTTTTTTGTGTCTAAGGTAAAGTTTAGATTATTGACAAGCATCTTACACATCTTTTGGTTGTTTTTATTTCTTCTTTTAAATGAAGATTATGTAGAGCATATTTTGTCCTTTTTATCTGTTATTTTTGGGTATTTGTGAGCATTTTCTCTGATTTACATTGATGTGCAATGTCCAAGTATATTTTAATCAATTATCATCTATCCCACTTTATATTGGACATTATTTGCAATTAATAATGATGGTTAGATTTTTTTCTTTTGCAGGATGTGGCAAAGAGCGTAACCAAACTTGCTGTCCGAGAATCACGAGCCCAGGATTTGAGGAATGAAATTTTGAACTCTGAAAAGTGAGTGCTGATATCTAACATGGTCTGCTTGAAACTGCAATTTCCATTTTGATTCCATTTCTTCATGCCTGTGTTTTTCTATGCTAGGTTGAAGGCTCATTTTGAATCTAAACCAAGGGAACTAGGTAATCCTATCTTCTAATTGTAGTCTTAGCATTTTTATTTTCATTTTTTATGTTGAAAGTAAGGATGTTACTTATTTTCTCTTTTAACTGCATACTAATTTGTGAGGTTCTACATAAAAGACCAAAATCAATTTCTCAAAAGTATCCTATATAAGGTAACATGAAATTATATTTGAGCAGATCTATTGAAGCATGACAAGCTTTTGAGCAAGAATGCCCCTCCTACGCACCTACGTGGTGTTCCTGACTACCTATTAGATAAAACAACAAAAGAGGCAAAGCAAATGGTTAAGCTTGCAAGGGATGCAATGGGAAATAATAATCATCGCCACCGGGGACCCAAGAGAAAAACTAGAAAAGAAGGCGACCCTTTGAAGGCCATCTCTTCCTCGGTATGATTAACTTACTTTTTCTCACGGATATTTCCTCATTCATAATATGCCAATTCACACATCTTAAACAGCAGGGCATAACAGAAATAAGGGGAGTGGGGTAAGATTTAAGCAAGATTCTCAATATCCGGTTTCAACCCTTGAAGGGGTTAAGGTCGTAGGATAGTGACATGAATTATAGGTTCCAATTAAAAGGCAAATTATATTTAAACATATTATATATATGCTGAATAAATAATATGTATAAATTTTTAACATAATGAGTTTAAACAATAAAAAAAGAACCTTTTTATTAGTGAAGATTGAAGAATTATATAAATGTCTAACTAACTTATTGTGTTTTCTATACCTAACCTAGGGCTTCTAAAGGCTGACAATTTTCTTTCTTCAGGCTCAGGGCTAGCCCCTTCGGAATAGGCTTAAATTTTCTTGCTTTTGGTACTAATGTTAGCCCCTTTGCTTAAGAAACAAAAGATTGTCCTGTTTTACACTTGCCTCTAGAAGAACGTGAACAAATTGTTATAAATGGTATTGAGATATACTATATCATTTTTTCAACTAGGTCATGTAATCCTTTGATGTGCAATGACTCGGCACAGTAGCAAGTGCGAGTTGGCATGTCATTTTAACATTGTATATAAATCAACCTTTTGCACGCCAATACATTCTGACAATAATAGTTGAAAGCTGTTGAGTCAAATTGAAAGGTTGAGATTTTTTCTGTATAGCCCCCTGAATTCTGTTTGGCAAAATTAGCAATAACAAAAATAAATTAAATGACTTAAAGGTACATATAATATTATATTAGGTTTAGAGGTGCATTTGCTGAATGATTCAAGGCCAAAAAAGACCAGGGCGCTATAATTAGCTGTGCCTAGTTCCCACCACCAGATTATTGTGTGAAAAAATGTTACAAATATATAATCTTGCATTAATCCAAAGATAAATCATAAATTCTATAGTGTTGTGATTTTAGGTATTCTGTTTTTTATGTTGACTATATATGACTCTTGAATTACATTTTCCTCAGGTATCAAAAAGAACGCGCAAAGGTGTGTGAAGATTGGAGAAAGAATATAGCACTAGGCACTATAGCAGTGATAGACATAAATGCAAAAATGCTGTTTTGTTGATTTTTACTTTCCTGCGATTCTGCGATGTTCCAAATATTACACATTGAAATAGTGTTGTAATTTATTTCTTATTGTTTTTCAACTCAGGATAGTAATTTTATCACCTCAAGTTAGTAAGTTTTTATCTCATACATGTTTACATGTTTACACTACACTAGTGAAGAGAGGTCACATATAATACAAGAGTAAACTTATGGCTGGCTTCTCTTAAAATTGAATTCATTGTTGATCGTTGGACTAAGCTTTATCATTATCGTTGGATGAGAGGTTAAATATGTGTAAATAATTATATATAACTTATTGATTCTTCTCTGAAAAACTTAATGAGACGGAGAGTGTGTAAGGAGTGTCTCAATGTTTAACTGTGATTTCCATTCAAAATACATTAGGAGATACAATTTCATAGACTAGATCTACTGTGGTGTGGTGGCTAAGTAAAAAACAAAGTTCTTATTTAGTGGTATTTATATCATGATTCCCAAATTTGAGACCTAGTTAAAACAATATCATGCTATTTATTTAGTGGTATTTACAATTTTATCTTAAACATCAACTTTACGTATTTAATAACTCAGAATTGTATTAATTGGGAATTGAAAGGTGGCGGAGATTAGAGAATAAGGGTATGGCCATGATGATGGAGAAAATATTATTTGACCTACTTAGTGTCCCTCAAACATGTACCAATTTCATTGCTTAAAATATATAATTTATCGATTTAATTATCATGATTAAAATGATGAATAATATATATATTTATATTAACAATGTATAGATATTACAATAGCTTAAATCATAAATGAAAATATGAACTGGAGAAACAGAAAATTCAGTAAATATAGGAGATCCTAGACAATGATAAGTCGAAAGTGGGCCTAGGACGCATTCGCTTTCAAGATGGGCTGCACGAGTCCCCATTAGGAAAGAGGAGCGTTGCAAAGTGTAATTGGGGTTTGTCTTATTTGATTTGAACAGATGTTGCAAATAATTATCCCCAAGAGGTAGTGGTCCATCTGTAGTTATTTCAAAATGACTATCAAATCTATGCGTTGACAGTGTTAAGTTTTTTATGCTATTAACACATCATTTATTATTTAGAGTCAATATTGATTTAATAGATAAATGATGGATAATTTTCTGGCAATATAAAAATACTTACGCTATTAATATATACTTATCAAATTCGAACCTCTGATTTAAACTTCAGTTTCTGTTTGATTGGAACATAAAATTTGATTCAAACAATATTTATCTGAGAGACAAGATTGGTTAAATCTCCATTTAATGATAATAAATACCCTTTAACGTACATACTGTATAGGCCACACTGACTTCGTGCTAATGTGTCGATAGTTCCTCACAAAATGACCTGCGTGACTATAATAATAATAATAAGACAATACTGAGGGAATTATGTCTGACTAGGACCCTTCTTTATGACCCTCGTCGTTCACTTCACAAATATTACCTACTGACTTTCATATATCAACTTCGTTTCTTCTTCTTCTCATTTTAATTTTTTTAACATTTTATAAGAATTTTTTATATCATCAATATATCATTCATATTTATTTTCAATCATAATTAATTTTTAAATAAAAGTAAGTCTTTCGGTTAGTTTTTTAGAATAGTATAAGCCTCACTCTTCACACTGGAATGTCATTATTATTATTATTATTATTATTATTATTATTATTATTAGACACTTCGTGCTTGCAAGCCCAGATTCATACTCTTATAATATTAATTATTCAAATTTTATATATTTTATTATTGAGAATTATAATTTTTTGCATTGAGTATACTATATTATATTTTTATTGTGGATATTTTAAATTATAATGTTTTGTTGAGAGAGGTGGTTAATACGTTGGTGGTGCTTACATATGATTATATGGTTTTTTTTTTAAATTAAAAAGTTTAAGGGCAAAATAGGAAAATAAAATTACACAACTATAGTTACACCATATTTTCCCTTTATATATATTAGTGTGTACAGTAGAGATGACAAAATGGGCATTGCCTGCCGGCCGCCCACATAGCCCGCATTTTTTTGCGGGCAGTGCATGCAAAATTTGGCCATTTGCCTGTTTCACCCTGCCTGTTTTGTCCGCCAAGCTCATGGGCATTTTCATTGGGCAATGCGGGCGACCCACAAACAATATTTAAGAAAAAATTAAGAAAATTTCAAATAAATTATTATGTAATGTAATTTTTAATCCCTAAAAATTGCAATATAATGTGATTTGATTAACTTTATATAAAATATCAAAGTTTTTGTTAATTTTTTATCTTCAACTACTTTATTTTATTTATTATATGAATTTTTTAATTTTTTTAATTATTCAACAATGTCTGCGGGCTGTCCGCAAGCTCGTTAGTCTGTTTTAAAACGGATAGGACATTGAATTTTGTCCATTAAGTCAATATGAGCATGCCTAACCCGCTTAAATTATTGTGGACATTTGCAGGCATAGACTAAACGGGTCGAGCGGTCTGTTTTGCCATGTCTAGTGTACAGGCACTTCGTGCCTGGTAGTGAATATTGCATGATACTGCATATTAAATTTTTATATATTTTATTTTTGTGTTTATGATAATGTTCAATTTAAGGTGAGATATATGGTTGATTAATGTATTAGTGGTGATTATTTAAGATTATATTATTTTTTTTGTAAAAATGAAATAATATTAAGGGCAAAACAGGAAAATTACACCATGATAAAAGTTACACCATGTTTTCCCTTTATACATATTATAAATTATAAATATATAGTATAATAGTATAAATATATAATATAGATACATTAAACTATTATTTGGTGTAAGCCTCACTCTTTCAAGTTGATGGAGATTTTTCTCCTAGTATAAAGTAGCTATAGCAAAAATATTATAGATAAATGTATTATATAAAACATGCCTCTTGCACAAGAGTATGTGATTGTTCTTTCCAACATTTTTTAAAATCAAACCTTTAACATTTGGTAGTAACGAGAATTTAGCAAAACTTTATACTACTATACTAATATATTATTGATTATCACTATATTTGGTAAACAAATAGTTTATTTATAATATGTTCATTAAAATAATATAAAAAGTATAGAAATATTATATACCATTTTCTCAACCTTTTTATATATAAGCTGAAATAAGCTCTTTATCTTCTAAAAACACCTCTTCAATCATGTATAAACACCACTGCCCTACGTTAAATATCAATTAAATTATTGTTAAACATAACAAATAACTGGACAATACATGGTGAAAAACGTTTATCAAACTCTAGAAAAGGTGGAAGGGAGCAATGAACTTGTCTTTTTTAAAAGATTTTGGTTGTGTAATATTCTAACAAAAATGAGATGCTTAGTATGGAAAATTACCTTGAATGAAATACCATTTAAAGTGAATCTTACTCATAGATGTTGACTAAATGATCAATATACTTCTTTGTAGTGAGGTGGAAGAATCTGCAAGTCATTTGTTTTTCATATCTTATTTGGCAAAGATTTTACTCTAGATTTGAGTTTTCTTCTATTATTCATAATGAAGTCAATTCTCTTTTTGCAACCCATGAAAACTTTATAAGGTTGGAAAACAAAAATCAACAATTGTGGGTATTCACTGATTTGTAACAATTTGGACTATTTTGGTACATTTAGAACAAAGTTATTTTTGACAACAAAAGGTTTCATCTTGATAAGGTGATGAACCTTATTTTCTTGCATTCTTATAGCTTTCTCAATGATCGTTTTCATTTCTTCTCTTTTTCATTTGCAGAGTGGTTGGGTAGCCTTCAAATTGTATTTCTCTTTGTTAATTCTAGGGAAGGTAAGGATAGAAATATTATTTGTTCTCCAAATTTTTTTATCTCTTGATTAATAAAGATTTTATTGCTAGCAAAAAACAATAATATAAGAAATGCAAAAAAAAAATAAGTTTTTTCTATATGATAACATAAGAATTAAAAAAAAACTTCGTGATGATGACCATGGTACCTTTGGACCACCCCATTTATTCTAACCTTACCTAGCAACTTACATATACATGCGTTTTACACATGGTTATAAATACTCTACAGTATAATTAAACTAGCATATGTGAGTCATATCACAGATACAATTAAACTAGTTAAAAGTAAAAAAATAAATCAAAGTCAGTTTAAATATGATTTTTTATATTTATAAAATAACATATTATGAATTCAAACAAATCAATCAAAGTCAGTTTAAATATGATTTTTTTTTATATTTATAAAACAACATATTATGAATTCAAACATTGAACATTAGTAGATATTTGTAAAATGGTTAGTCATGGTACCAATTCAATAATTATAAATAATCAATTTTATATTTATAGTTTTAATATTTATTATAATATGTAACTTAAATGATATATAGTTTAATTAGTGAATCATTATACTATCATACATCATGGACAATAATCATTTGTCCCATAATTTTCCTGTATCTTTGTCCCGAACCAATCAAACTTCATAAAATATTATTAAAATATTAATTTCGATTTTTATAATTTTTCTTTTTAAATGAATTGAGCTTTGTAATTGACTTGATATATCAAGTGGGACATGAATGAGGACATGTGGCCATACAGTATTTTAATCAGTTTGATAACCAATATAATATTTTTTTGACTTCTATCTTATTTATAAAAATTATCAATTTAAAAGGAATGTTCGCTCTACATTCTAACACAAATTCTAACACCTTATTAATTCTATTCATGTCAATAGCCAGAGAACCAAACTTTAGATATTTTGCCAATTCTCTAGCTTACTTGCTTAAAATCTATGCCACTTGGAAATATTAATTTGAGCCAAGGATATGTAGTATTTTTTGGTGTGTAATGGAGGTTATCTTCCAATCTTATTAATAATTTTTGGAGTGTGTGAGGATACTTTTCGTAATAAGTATCGTTTAGATAAATCTAAATCATTGATATTTTAATTTATTTGAGAGATCTTATAATATCCTTATACCACTAAATAAACGGTTTGAAAAGTATAATAACAATAATTTCGTTGAGTTTGATGTGCTAATAATGGGTTAGATGTATGCTGAATTACTGAACAATTTTCTTCACCCCGATAATCAGTATTTTTAGACAAGCAAAAATATTATTAAACAAGCACAAGGGTCCTAAACCCAATCATAATTAAGAACAGAAGAAGTAAACCCCAACCCAAATTACAATTAGCCTACACACCCAAGACATAGAATTAGAGCACATTCAGATAAGCTGATAAGGTAGAATTACAAAATGTCAGCAGCTGCTTCAACGCACATAACAAGTCCATGCTCCTGAATCTTTTTTGTTACTATAAAAAATATTCATCACCATTTGAGTAATTAACTAATTTCTTTCAGGGTGTGTAACTATCTCTCCTAACAAGTGTCACTCATAGTAATCGAATATTGACTTTTTTATCATCTTTGAGATCTAGTAAAGTCTTATACTACTAGACCAACACATTGTTAGTCCGTATAATCCTAATTATGAAAACTAAATCATTTCAATTTACTTACTAAATCAATATTTTTAATTAGTTTACTTTTACAATCCATGTGAGACAAATATTGTCTTTATGATTTGTGTGAAAATTATTCTTTCAATATATATATAGTGATCCGTGGGATAAAAGTTTAATTGTTGTATGTATATATATATATATGTATAAAAGATAGAAATTTAGGAAAAATTAATTTGTTGTGAAAAATAGTTGTCTTACCTTTGATGGTACAAAATACAAATAACATAGTCCTATATGAATTATTAGTTAAGGGATTTTGTTTTTTGAAGGTGATAATGGAGAAAGACAGAGGAACATCGAGAATGGGTGGGGTCACATTCCGATGGGCCATACAACATTGAATAAATGGAGCAAATGTGGTCCACGGGCCATGTCAGTGTCTCCTCGTAAGATAATGAAAAATATATATTAACGTGAGCATCATGCTACTTGTCATGGTGGACTCAATAGTTCTCTAATGGTTTATGTAGCTTATGGGGGGCATTTAAATGAGGGTTTCACATGTCCAAATAACCCTTCCTTAACTACAAACCACGTGGTCTCTTCTGTCACTCTATTCTCTTTCTTTAAATGTACTTCCTAGTTTAACCAACTCATTTGTAATTTCAATTACACAAGAAAATTGAGAGATAAAGATTGTCTTCATTCAATTTGGTTAACTTGGTTAAAACAAGCCTTTATTTAAGGAGACATTCAATTTTATAAGAAAAAAATGGAACCAATCAAAGAGGGGAGGGAATTGTCCACTAATGAGGGATACAACTTTTATGATTTTCACTCTAAAGAAGAAGGAAAGTGTTATATGCTTTGGCATTTTTACAAATAATGATTTGGAGGGTGTTTTAACATTTCTGGATACAAAACAAGAGGGCTTTCATTTCATGTCTTTAGGTTTGTGCTCTCATAATAGTGCTTCAGTGAGTTTTGTTCTCTAAACTAAAATGCCATCAATTGCTTCAATCAGATCGTTCTACCCAAATGAGAGACCATATTCCTAGTTGTTTGCTCGAATAGGATTTAATGGGGTACCCTCTCTCTAGGCTTGTCCATGATTTTGGACAATGTTATTAATTTGCATTACTCAATAACGATAATGTAAAATTAAGGGAAAAGATGTTTCAAAGACAACCTTTGTCTTTAGCATCATGTTCAATTCATCAAACAGTTTGCTTGGGTTGCCTTCAAAATGGTTCCCTTGCATTTATTTAGTGGGGATATTTTTCAGATATCTTTTTATAAATTTGATATCACTATGGGTTACTTTAATAATCACATTTCAAAATATTTCTGTATAATCCCTCATCCCAAAAAAAAAAGATTGACGAATAATACAAATAAAATTATTTAAAAATTAATTAACTTTTTTGGGACATGAGTATTAAACTAGAACAATGTAACATTGTAAGCTAGAAATATTTGTATTAAACTAGAACAATTGAGTCATTGAACATGCATGATGCTATTAGTCATGAAACTAGTGGTTCTGAGATATAGAGGATAATATGATTTGTTGTAGTGTGGTTTATATGGATTATGAGGAATGATGTCATATTCTCCAATAAGCCAATAAGTTTTATGTACATAATGGATATCATTTAATTCCTATCTTGGTCTTAGTTTCAATTAAAAGTAGCTCTAACTTCTTTACCTTTTGCTAATTGGTGTAATGATTCAATTGCTTGTATTTATATATTATATAAAATGACTAATTTATATTTTTTTTCTTATATTAGATCAACACTTCTTTGTTTCTTTAATACATTTTCCATTAACAAAAAAAAATATATAACATCAACATATGTCTCCCCATATTTATTATTTATTGTCAAAGTATACTCCTAGTAGATAAGTAAGGAAGTAATATTCTTCCATATGATTAGACATCTAAGCTAAAACCCATCTCCAGAGTATTTTTATATACACATAAGTTCTGGATGAACTCAAGATATAATGCTTGTATGACTCCAAAGAGGTAAGAAATGTATTGTCCTAAAATTGTTCACTCCATATAATATTTGTTGTCATTGATTAAAAAATCAAACTTTATAATTATTTAAGTTAATAATTTGTTAATTAAATATTTTTCACCAATAAGAATAAATAACACAAAATTATACACCTTGCAGAGAAAATATCCCTCTCCACTTTTTTGTTAAAAAAAGTGTAACGAATTTGGAACAACACAAATTGAATGTCAACTTATTTGTAAATGTTAACAAACAAAAATTAGACCGTTTATTCATGCACAATTTATCCCTGAATGTTTTAAACTTAGAATAAATTGTTCAAAAACTTAGAATAAAATCATAAAATTATTAATATTTTTTTAAATGAATGATATTTCTAAAATTGAACTTAATTTATCTCAATTTTTCAGTTTGCTTGATTATATTTGACATTAAATTTTCTTTTTCAATATGTAAATAAATTGCTATCAGTTCTCTCATATTCTCAAGGTTATTGAGGAACTAAGTAAATTTGGTATAAACAAAATATCTATATTATTGAATATTGAATCATTAAAAAATGAAACTACTTGCTAGATAAACATTAAATTTCAATTTATGTATTTTACAAACTACATAGTTTAATAAATACTAGCATTTTGGCATGCCTTATTATATTTATCAACTCATATTTTTTATGCAATACATTTATCATTATAGATAAATACTGACATAAACTATTTTTTTAAAAAGAATCTATATATTTTTCTTATTGGTGATAATGATAAATTTAATTATAGAGACATAAATGAATATAATATAAGATTAATATAGAATTTCTTAATAAAAGCAGAGCAAGACAAGATAAAAGATAACATATAAAAAGATAGTAACAAATTAACATACTTAAATTTTGATTTAAAAAGTGAAACATATTACGTGACACATCATACAGAAAAGTAAACTCCTAAATTTGCTCTTGTTCAAGTAAAATGTAATTTAATAATTGCTTGAATCGAGCTAATTAACTTTTTTTCTTCCTGAACTTCTTTGAAAAATTTATATATACAGAATCTACCATGTACCTTTATTAACTTAATTCTCATTGGCAAAATTTTATACCTACAATGTCTAGCTTGTACTTTTTTTAACTGCCCAATTGACAACCAGTAGCAGTTTCCTTTTGCAGAATAATAGATATGATTATTGGGACTCCATCTCATTTAAAAAATGTCAAATTTAATTATCCACTATGATTAGTTGAATGCACAAATTGAATGATAACATTATATGTATACGTAAATAACTGTTGTCTTATCATCACTACTAATCAACTTATCCAGCATAAACTTCAATTACGTTTACCGTTATTTTCAAGTCAAAGTAGTTACTGGCTAAAATGAATTCACCCAAACCCAAAATAAATTTCCCTTCAAATTTGAAAACCAAATTAGTATTTCAATTATTCATCTGTCTTAAAGAACACAACAAGATTTCTAATCAATCATTTATATAGTTATATATAAACTAGTAAAATCTGCCTAGCCTAATTCTCTAGGTTGATATTTTATGTAATTGTCTTTGGCTAATATATCATGTCTTTTTTAATAAGATTATACGGATCTATATATATCAGATTTTAGTACACTGGACTACTTCATTTAAACTTTTCGTGCCAAATTTCAATTTTGATCATGAATAAGTCTTAACTCTTAAGGCAGCATAAGAAAGCATGAAGGAAAGAGCTTAACGGCCAAGACGTTCCATGTAATAATATTAATAAAACAAAATACATAAGAAATTGGTCCCCCCATGCTCTAAGTAACATTATACTTTTATTTTCTAATAGTGTATGCTTTTAGGTTCTCGCTAGGGTTGCTTCAATTCACAGTGTTTTATTCCAGACGACCCACCTCAACCTCGAAACGCCATAGAGCTATAACCTGTCTTTCTTATTCACAGCAATGTTGAGCTTAAAAAACAAAGTAGGGAGAAAACAATAAACAAATTTAAAATACGAGAAAAGAGAGAATAAAATGGGCTATGCAAATCAGTGAGCGAAGTAACTCATGGATCCTCAGTTGCCAATTATTACCAATTACTAATCTCACCAACCCAGTTAGCTTTGTTTTTTTGCACCATACTGTTTTTTAACCAACCAAAAGTAAAGCTGATTAACCTTCATTTTTTTATAAGCAAACGATTTGTAGTAATGAGCATGAGTAGTACTAAATCCAAATACAAACCATGGACTAGGACAATGATTAGAAGATATATGAGTGGATTGATTAACCTTCACATTAATAACTTTATTAATTAGCTACAAATGTATCAGTGCTTTCACTAATCTCTACATATATATGTGGGTAAAGAGTAAGGATACTCTCCATTAATAGAGAGACAAATACTTAAAAAATCAAAGGAAATCTAATATGTAATGACACACCTATCCTTATAAGTATAATAAAATAACATATTTGTCATTAAAAATATAAAGTAATTAAAATATTTCTCTTCATTAATGGAAATAATCCATATTCGTGGGTAAAAGGGTTTATCAACTTGTGATTGATTTTTCCCCCTCCATATTTATGAAAATAAATGTATCATACTGGTTTAGGGTTTATCAATTTTCCTTTGTTATCTTTGGGTTAATACCACTTATCATTTTAATTCAATTGTTTTGCTTATAAAAAAATGTATCATATTGTTTGGTTCAATCGAAAATTTGGTGAACTAGTCCTCATACTTTAGAGTACAATAATTATATCAGTTATAACACTAAGTAACTATTTATGTTTAGACTTCTAAACATACTTAATATCAAATCACATATTTTATTTTAACAAATGATATAAATAAAATTATTTATTATATTCTTTACTAGTTTTCAATATTAATATTTGTATAATATATGTATATACAATTTAAAAAATATATAGTTTAATTAATGAATAAGTGGTTGAATAACTATATCACCATATAACTAATCTAACCAATTTAATAATCACAACGATATTAATAACGCTTTTTTTTTTGGGTGTGATACACTAACTTCCCAAATCCGTGTGAATACGACTTATGAAATTGAATACTATGAAATCAGGAGGCTATAAACTAAGGGCGGATAACGGGATACAATTGTAGAATTATTGCTTTTGTTGGGATTATTTTAAAGTCTACTACCAACTTCGAAAGAATTATGACCTCAATTTGATTTCCTGATAATTAAAATAAACTACGTTCCTTGTTGCAATAAATAATTATAACGAAGGACAAACACATGAAATCTTCAACCTTGCATGTGGTAGATGTCTTGAAGAAATCATGACCGTTTGTCAACTCCATTTTGTGAGCCCAACAGTTAGCAACCACCTGATTGAGAATCTTTGATGCGATTTCGAAAACAAATTATTATCGTCAATACAATATTAATAGAAGAAAATCACTAACTGGATTTTTATAAATATTTTTTTGTTCTATTCCAAATCAATCATAGATTTTCTTAAAAAAAGAAGTGAAAGGAATAAACGAGAAAATAATATTAACTAACCAAAGATTAACACCTGCCAACAACTTATAAGTGCAACTTATAGTAAGTTTCATTACAACACTAATGTAACTTGCCTTGTAATGGTTAAATTTTGTACCTATACAATTTTCAAACTCGAGAGTGTCTTACACTTATTCGCGTTAATTTTTAGTATTGTTCAAATCCACTATCATTGTAACAATAATAATTTAGATAGCAATGTTGACTAACCAATATTATACTCTGTAAATTATATGCTTACTTGACTCAATCTCAAGCTGCAAGAGCATAATCAACTATAAGATACATGAGCAATATAGCTCCAAAACTAGTCTCGCTATCAACAAGTTTATTAACTTGCTATTACTAAATAAATAATGACTAGCCAGTTAAGAACAATGATATAACTCATCTAAGAGTTGAGAAACATGAAGGGATGATTTGGAGAGATTAAAAAGACGATTGAAGAAAATGGCCGACAAAATAGGATGGAGGTTAGTGCAACAAGGGAGCAATGTGGTCCATGGTGCCTAGGGTCCAAATTAAGTCTTCATGGACCTTGTGGGTCATTACTAACCCATTTTCCACGAGATTTGTTGTCGGTTTGATGTTCTCGGCGCCACAACAATATCCCTTCCTACTCCTCCACCCCAAGCTTTATTGACTTTTGTTTCCTTCTGCTTTTTTAACTTGAGCATCACTCCATTCTAACCAAGTAACAAACGTAACAAAAGTTTTTACTAAGGATGCGTTTGATACCGAACAAAATGGAAGGAATGAAAAGGGGTAGAAGGAAAAAAGGAGGAAAAATAATTTTTCTATTGTTTGGTTCACAAAGGAAAAAAGGAGGAGAGAAAAAAAAAACGTGGGCTCATGCTAAAAAAGTTCCCCCCAAAATGTGAGTGAAAAAGTGGAGGAAAAATATATTTTTTATGGAAATACTATAATACATTTATTTGTCTCATCACTTTCTTCTCTTCATTTATTTTCTACTTCTTCCTCACAAAAATAAGCATCAATCTCATAATTTATATGTAATTAAGGTGTAATGTTGTAGGAGAGAATCACATAGAGTGGTGGATATTTCACATGTTTGGTTAATAGTTATGTTTCATTTTATTTTGCAGGTGAAAATCACATGGAGTGGGTGGATATTTGATACATCATAGTTTATATGTAATTAAGGTGTAATGTTGAGCTATGTAAATTGGAGATAACTAAATTTTTTTTTGTTATGAATGTCATATATTTTATGTTCATTGATATTATGTCAAGTGTGCTTAATATTTCTATTTTATTGCATGATTTTTAAAATATATATTGAAAGTTCATTACAAATGTTTCAAATAGATCGATTTGTGTCTTCCTTGGGTGAAATACATGATATAATAATTTTATCTAAGTTAAGATAATTGAAAGTGTACAAAAAGTTAAACAATTACGATAATACATGCTAAAAACAAAATAGCAAAAATAATAACATTTTAAATGTAACCTTTTTATTTGGGGGTGTTTATATAATTTGACACATAATTATTTTTCATTCCTTTCACTTTTTAAACAACCAATCAACATGAGAAAAAAGTTATAGCTTTTTTTCCTTCTTTTTTCTTCTAAACCAAATAACTAACTTTTCATCTCATCTTCCACTCATTTTCATTCCTTTGCAAACCAAACAGTAAGGAAAATATAACTCGTAGATTTCTTATGTTGTTCAGATAAAATTGAAATCCCACGCGAGAGTGTAGCCGGTGGGAGGCACTTTCCACAACAAGTGATAATAATATTATCGGAGCTGGCTAACATTGAGTGAGAGATACTCGAGAGCGTGGAATTCGCGTGACGTGGATGGGGCGGTGGGCATTGGGCGTATAATTAACACATTGATTTATGTTCATAGTTTTTCCCACTCTCTCTCTCGTTACCATATTGGTCAAGAGTGTTGTATGCACTAATACCACGTGGCTCTCTTTGCCAGTAGGATTTTGCATATATAAATACAGCTTCACTGCTTCACCCAACAATCCATCTTCAACATTCTCCAAATATCAACCCTTTTACTACTCTATTCAAATATTTGTTCTCTTCCTTCCTCACTCCCTCTTATTATCTGCTCTTCCTTAAAGATTTCTCTGTTTCTTAAGGCTGTTTAGTCCTTCACAGATAATCTAAAAAAGACACATTCATTCATTTCTCACCCTTAACCAAAAAACAAAATGAGGTTGTTGTCTAGTAAAGCTTCTTGTAACACTCATGGCCAAGATTCTTCTTACTTCCTAGGATGGGAAGAATACGAAAAGAACCCTTATGATGAGGCAATGAATCCTAAAGGAATCATTCAAATGGGTCTTGCAGAGAATCAGGTTAGATAATAGTTCCCATAACAAAAATATTGTTTAACATATATATTATGTCCTAATATTAAATGTTTTAGAAGCTGGTAGGCTAATGAAGAAGTTTGTGTTTTGCAGCTCTCTTTTGATATATTGGAGTCTTGGCTGGCAAAGAATCAAGACGTAGCTGGATTCAAACGTGATGGAAAATCCATATTCCGAGAACTTGCTCTCTTCCAAGACTATCATGGTCTTCCATCTTTCAAGAAGGCAATGGTAGATTTCATGGCAGAGATTAGAGGAAACAAGGTTACTTTTGACCCAAACCACATCGTTCTCACAGCTGGTTCTACTTCAGCAAATGAGACCCTCATGTTCTGTCTCGCTGAACAAGGAGACGCTTTTCTCCTTCCTACTCCTTACTACCCAGGGTGAGTTACTTAACGTGACTTGTAGTCTACGCTACACTGCATTTTCCTTTTGCTACTAACACTTCATTGGTTATTTATTATTATTCTTTTTTGCTGATCTTGCTTGCACTTGTGTTGTGCAGATTTGATAGAGACCTCAAGTGGCGAACCGGTGTTGAGATTGTTCCAATACAATGTACAAGTTCAAATAACTTCCAAATCACTGAATCCGCTTTGCTACAAGCTCATGAAGATGCAAAGAAGCGTAACCTCAGAGTCAAAGGCGTGTTGGTGACAAACCCATCCAACCCACTAGGCAGTACAATGTCCCGGAATGAATTGAACCTTCTCATTGACTTCATCAAAGTCAACAAAGACATGCATTTGATAAGCGATGAGATTTATTCCGGGACAGTTTTTAGCTCTCCAGGCTTTATCAGCGTCATGGAAATCCTTAAAGAAAGAAATTATCTTCAGGATTCTTCCGATGCTGCTCAAGTTTGGAACAGAGTTCATGTTGTCTATAGTCTCTCTAAAGACTTGGGTTTACCGGGTTTTCGCGTTGGCGCTATCTACTCTGACAATGACCAAGTTGTAGCTGCAGCAACAAAAATGTCAAGCTTTGGTTTAGTTTCTTCACAAACTCAGTACCTTCTTTCAGCCATGCTTGGTGATAAGAAGTTCACCAAAAACTACTTATCTGAGAATCAAAAGAGGCTTAAACGACGCCAAAGAATGCTCATTTCTGGGTTACAGAAAACCGGTATTAGCTGCCTTAAGAGCAATGCAGGTTTATTTTGCTGGGTTGACATGAGGCACCTTCTAAGTTCAAACACATTTGAAGCTGAAATGGAATTGTGGAAGAAGATCGTGTACCAAGTTAAACTAAACATCTCACCTGGCTCCTCTTGCCATTGCACCGAGCCAGGTTGGTTCCGTGTATGTTTTGCAAACATGTCAGAAGATACTCTAAACCTAGCCATGAAACGTTTAACCACCTTTGTTGCAAACATCACTGGTACCAACGAGAGCAAAAAGAATTCAGGAACTTCAAGAAGAACAATGTCACTCCCTAATTGGGTTTTCCGGCTATCATCTCGTGATCATCGGGAACAAGAAGAACGATAATCTCACGAGACGATATAGCCTGGTCATGGTTGGTGTGTGAAGAATGAAACCCATGCACAATTCACTTTTAATTATTTTTTATCTCCCCGAATATTTTTGGAGGAGTTACTATACATTTTATCTTTATTTTTATCTTTATTTTTATGATGAAGTTGTAGCAAAAGAGAAAGCACTCTGTCCTTGTGGACGTGAAGTGTGGGCTTTAGTCACCCGTTGAATTTGTATGAGTTCGATCTCAATCATCTATGAAAACTCATCTTGGTGTGAATGTGATTGATTAAAACTTTGAGATGTATAATTATCAATTAATGTGTCTATGGTTTATGAATTATTGTCCCATAATTACCCATATATAATTGCAAATAATGGCATGTGTGAACACGCACATTGCTTACGAGTACGTAAATTATGTCACGGCGATATATGCGGCCACGCACGGTGGGTCGGGCTTGCCGACGTTCACCAAGAAACCGACCTTTATACACATTTTAACTGATCTAACATTTTTCAAGGCGTATGAGTAGGAGAGTAACAAGTAACTGTGTGGGTCAGATCAACCAAAAGTCAATTATTTGGGTTTATCATATTTTGTTTTTGTTTTTCGGGTGCATATTTGTCATATATGTTCTGAATTTGAATTTTGTATTACATGTAAAAATAATGCTTATTATTTCCTTTTAAAGTGTCACGACTTTAAGACACTGCCCAAGGGAGCTCCAACTTTCTCTCTTCAGCTGTAAGAAAGGGCAATGTGGTGGAAACCAAGTAAAAAATTTGTGGTGGGGAGATGTTGAAAATTGTATTTATATTAACCCTTTATAAAATAGCCAGTTCATCATTAACAATACGCAAGCAAAAAGAAAAATGAAGGTTGAAAAACACTTTGCTTTGTTGAACTTTATGAGAGTAATCATCACTGCTTCAAAAGTTCTTTTGTCTCAAAAAGGTTCCGCGAGTTGTGCTGGCTACCTCTCCACTTGTCACAAACTCTCTTTAAGCAACTTCTTTAAGAAAAATCAACGTCTAATATCTATACATCAATTGTTAAAAATTCATACACAGTTAATTAATCATTTATTTATATTACTTTTATTTAAATATTAATGATTATAGATTAATTTCTTATACTGTCTGTATATATATTAATTTTTTCTGAAGCATAAATATGAATTGAAGGAAAATAATAACATTGCTGGTATTCTGATCAGTTATTGCAATTCACACAACTTGACAAATTTACTAAATTGGCACATGCAGTCCAGTCACATGTGCCACTCCAACTAGATAGTTCATGTTCAGTAGTACCTAAATATGTGGTTAGTTTATACTAATAAAACAAGATAAACAAATATCTCTGAACATGTTTGAATCCCTTAAATAACAAGCACTCTGGTCATGCATTCACACTAGTAGAATATACCGCTTTGCCTATTTCTTATATTTATGAGAAATTGAAATTTATTATTAGAAGTTTCTTATTTAGGTGCTATTCTACTTATCCATTATTCATATTTAATTTTATTAATTTCTAAATATAAGTAATGTAAATAAACATTGAATGATATAATATCTATGTATATAAGTAATTTTGCTGATAGTATATAAATATTAACTCATTAAGATAATAGTCATAAATAATTGTGTATTTATGAGTTTTTATTTAAAAAATTGCAATTGGACCATGCATGTGCCATATGTATTTACAATGAACTATATAATGAGAAATTAAAGAAATTCCATTAAAGAAAACTAATGAGAATTAATCCGATTCTAGAATTTGAATTTTTATTAAGGGTTTGAAAGCTCATAGTTTTTTAGATAAAAAACACTTGTCTGAGAACTTTCTACTTTCTTGTTTTTTATTTATAAATTTTAGTGAAACAATATATAAAGATGATACGTGAGTAAATTAATTGCCGTTTTTCTATTTCCCATGGTAATTAATAGATGCTGATTTAGTTACCAAATGTCATATATCATGCATATTATGATTGTATAACAAATGTCATGGAAAAAATCAATGTACAAATTACACGCTATCTTTCATCATACGGATTGTCACTAGTCTCTACCACTAATTCTTAATCGTACGCATTAGGAGTGAGCAAGATCCGAATCTACCATACTTGCTCATTTGTTTTGGCTCGATTATATTTAGCTCCGAATATAGTCGGGTTTAAGATTAGGTTCAAGTTTAAAATTAGTCTCAATTAGTATTTAGAGATAGATAGATAGGTTTTGACTCGTCCCTTAATTACTCAATCATTATCATGTTTGTATGTATCTTTATTCAATTTTATACAAAGTAATGATTTCTCTTTGGTCGAAAGTATTATTACATCTCTAATTTTTTTCATATATACACGATTAACAATATATATATTATTTCATAGGTTAATTTAGCTATTCATAATAATAAATAATATTGATATGAATTTATCTAAAATGAATATTTATTATTATTTAATCGGGTCTAGCCTCGGATTCAAAAGCTGACCTGGACGACATTTAGGGTCAGGTTTGTAACGCCCCAAAAATTACTCCAAAAATCTTGCTCAGAAATGAGTAAATATTTTCTTTTGAATAATAAAGCCACATAAAATTTATTTCCCTATATTCGTTTCATTTTCGGAACATCACTTTAAGTAACATACAATACGGAAAATAAAAAACCATTACTTAATGGTAACTATAAATAATTCAATATAACTTTGAATAATACTTCATTATAATATCAGAAAATGTTGGTACAAAGTATAAGGCGAAATCCTAATTGTCGCCCAAATAAAACTACTCACAAAATAAATATCATATACACGTACCCTTATCAAAAAGCAAAATAGAAATGGAAACAACTCCTAGCGGCTAGCCCCAGCATCTGCGGGTGTGCTGGAACACTCACTTGGGTCCTCCTCTATCTCCGAGTCGGAGGAAAGGTTGACAACTTCAATGGAGTCCTTAATGTTGATCAACTCCACACAGTCATCCTATTCAGCTGCTGGCTCCTCTTCCTATGCTATCATCTCCTCCCCTGGCTCATAGGACGAATGTTGTGAGGGAGTCACCACCCCTGCATCCGCCCGGAGGTCTGGCATTGTCCGACGGGCTGCTCTCCTCCATACTGGGAACTGATCGCATCATCCCAAGTCCGTCGCCTCCTGGAAGGCCCTGCAGCATCTGGCCCATGAGGGGTCACATATTGGGTCGACGGCACAACAGGTGTCGACCTACGAGGTGGCAAGGTGAAGGAAGCCTCCAGCTCCTCGTGATGGTAGGGAAAGCGCATGAAAGATCCATCACACACCATCTCTATCTCTAAGGCATAAGGGTCTGTGTAGGTGTATCTATAAACATCTACACTCCATGCCCCCTCTTGGGACATCGAAAAACGGTAACTCTGAATTTTGACCGAACGATCCATTTGACAAAATGCGAATATAAGACAAAATAGAAAGAAGATGGAGTAAAACATCTAATGAATATAACTCATGACTGCGTGGAATTACACAAAATATTACATCCAAATAGACATGTATAATGTTCACAATATATATATCACACACATAAATGCAAATGATGAATGACGTATAACTCAAACCATGATGATTAATATCCACGAGCTCAATGTATGAATGCTATGTTTATTTCATCCATCCTTACACCCATATCCTCCCAATAAACTCTTCGGAAATAACTGAGAGTATAGGTCCCATAACAAGCCGATTCGAACGCACCAAACTATTCATCGCAAGGATATATGAACGATCTGTTCTAAAGAACTGTCCATTTCAGGACTGTGTCGTATCAAACACTTTCTAGGCATCTCTCTCATCGATCCTGATTGCAAAGAGAGGTTATCAGAGATCGTCTAGTTTGCGCTATGAGAACTGTCTGATACAATAGAATACCTCATCTAGGAATACAAGAGACTCGTCTCACCTAGACTCACCCTCAAGACTTTGCTGAAGAATCACTGCCATTGTCATCCCTCTCAGCATCTCGGCGCTCGTTCGTCTCCCATAAATTTCCTCTCCATTACTTTATTATGCATAATGTGTATGCACACTAACCGAGGTTATCCAATTAAATGTCTTAATCATTATTTTATATGATTGGCCCAACCTAAGACATCTCCCAAAAGGAATGCATTATGTGGGACCCGATCTTACGTCATCACGTAATAGAGGAATAACATCCTTACCACCATAAACCATCGCTGAATATCCTGGACGACCACATGGCCAAGGCTCTTACGATCAGACGACCTCGCTGCATGGTATCATGTAATCCTTTTTGGGCATTGCCCTAATCACGACATCACAGTGAGAAACATTACCCTAAATATGCGCAAGAACAAAGGTACTTGTATAAGTTTGTTGATTTTGAGCCCCAAACTCAATCATTTGAGTCATGGTCTTTCTCAAGTGTAAATACACTTCACACCCAAGCTAGGGCTATTGCCTAAGCAATCAAACAATCAGAAATAGTCAAAAATATTGTATGTCTCTCGTTCAAGCAAGAAACTGTCACTCAAGCGACGAACTCATCAAAATAGACTCAATTCTCTTCCCGATTCTCGCCTAAGCGAGGGACTGTCGCTCAAGCAACAAATCCATCAAAAATTGGTCAAAATACATGTCTGGTCCTTGCCCGGTCGCCAAAAACGCCCAAAACAGGTGGTCTAGCCCTCGCTCAGGCGAGAAACTCTCACCCAAGCGAGGCTGGCTCGCCTGGGCGAGGGGTTGCTCTAGCTTTGGTTTCAAAGGCTGATCCAATCTACATTTATGGTCGGATTAACTTCGAATCTATGATCAAATTTGGATTAAAAATAACTCAATCAACATTTAGAATTAGGTAAGTGACAAACCTTACCCGACCCAACCTAGCTCATATTCACCCCTACTAAGCATATATATTTCCCTAGTTTTTTCTCTTCATATCTGGCAAAACGAATCAGACATGTACGGACAAATAAAAATACCTGCAATAATAATTTGTAGGTGAAAATAAGTTTTATGATGCTCGCACCTTGAATACTCGCTTATTTATAAATTTATTTTTTAATCAAAATTTTTATATATCATAGTTTATATTAGTATTTTAAGATTGTATTTTATTATTATTTTATAATAAATTTTAGTGATTAGACTATAAATATAAAATTATCATATACATTTCTTATTATTAATTTAGTAATTATTTTTATATATTAATTATTATAAATTATATAAATCTATAATTAAAATTAAAAATTTCGTTGGATATATATAAATATCTATTTCACTCACAAATATTCATAAATAATATGAGTATATGTAAGCACTACTCATGACTGCATGACAATATTACCATCCATAATAGTAGTTAATTTTTCTATTTCCTCTTTTATTTTATAAACAATGCATGCTTCCTTAGTGTGTCTTATTACACGGTATAATGGGAACTTTTACTTTTTTCATTACATATGTAGGTATTTTTACATTTATTACTTTTGTACACAACAAACTAATAACTAAATAACTATCATAAATAAAAATATCATATTTTAAGCAAAAAATTATAATATCAAATAAATTTTATTAATAATTACTAAAATAAAAACTAAATAAAATATAATGATACATTAAAATTTTAAGCGTAAGGATACCCATAACTAGTTTATTCTATATGACCAATGACTTTTGCTTGTGATGCGGGATTTGAAAGTCTTATGCTTCAATAATTGCTAATCTTAGACTATGCGAAGAGTATAATTAATAAATTGGATTGAGGTTATAAAATATAGTGGTGCGGGAATTTTTGTCGATTTCCACATTATCGTCAACAATATGCATGTGGTCTAGAAACTAAATAATCTGTTTTTTTCGACACACTCACCTTCACTATGGATAATCAATATTCTGGGTACAACTAACTAACATATCATGAAGTTCGTTCAATGGCTACAAAATTATTTATATTCTCTGAAATAATTATTCTCCCTCGCAACTTAAAACAGAAAACATGTCAACGCGGTTTTCTGTTAAGATTTTTAGAAAGCGTCTCGGATTTGGACGGCAATAGAACATGAAGTATCCCTAATGCATTTTGGCCGAATCTTTATATATACGCAACAACGTCAACAACAAAAAATCAAAGGGTTATTGCAAGATTATTCTACTTATATGCACATGGCAAGGGGCCAAGATATAAATTTCATATATA
>NC_032025.1:2666954-2676964 GCF_001865875.1 Lupinus angustifolius
ATATATATATATATAATACTTATTATTGATTGTTGTGAGAAATGAGTAGAACAAATCTTAATAATTGGATGTTATTTAAATAATCAAGAGTAAGATAATCTTAAAAAAATAAAGTGCTAATTATATGATCACTCCTACCCCAATTTTAGTGTTGGTCATCTATGCATCCTCTATATTTATGTTTTTTTTCTTATATTAGCAAAAATAGTATTCTTTGAATATTATCAAAATTAGAAGAATAATATAAGGAAGGAGCATATAAAAATTAAAAATTATAAGTAAAATCAAGATAAATTCATAAGACATTTATATCAATTTGCTACCCAGTGAAAATAAATTATTGCGTGCTTATCCCTTTTCCCATATTTATGTTATCTTGATATATAAAGAGAGTCGACTAGAAAGAATTTATTTACACCAATATAATATAAGTGATTGAACCTCAATCATTAATACTATTTTAATCCATTGGTGATTGTTTGAAAAGTAAGACCAATAAGTGACATTGAATGTTAGTGGAAAATCACTTAAGCCAACATAAGCCAATTCTTCTCATATATAGAGTGAGGGGCATTTTTTAGGTGTATGTGTAAGAAAAGTACAAAGTAAATATTTGACAGCCTCGCCCATAAAAAATCGATAATTGAGATTAAAAATGATTTAATGATTACAACATTAAAAAGTATATCGTATGATTTACAATTTACATATTTAATCATAAAAATGTATGTGTTTAATGAGTATGGATCCTCTCCATTAATAGAGAGATAAGTGATTAAAAAACCAAAGGAAATCTAACATGTAGTGACACATCTATCTTGTAAGTATAATAAAATAACATATTTGTCATTAAAAATATGAAGTAATAAAATATTTGTCTCTATTAATGGAGATGATCCCTATTCGCGTTTAACACTTATAAAGGTTCAAATTCTATTTTATTATTAGGAGGTTAATATTTAATATACAAGAGTTGATAACATGGAACAAAACATTTTTGAAGTAGCTATTTATGGTTGGTTCAATTAATAAGAAATTTAGGTAAAATCACACTCTCTTGTGGGTTTAAATACTATATTCAATATGAAAATCTTGTTGGTAGATATATGTGTAAATAACTTTATAAATGGTCTTAATCTCATGAGACCTACTCTTGGTAAGTTTTTAGAAATTAGAACATAACTCACTTGATATTTTGTTTACAAAAAGGAACCTCGCTAAGCATTAATTCCTATCATTTTTAATAAATGAGAACTTATATTAATACGAGCTTTTTATAGGACGAATTTAAACTTCTTTTAAATGATAAAGAGATCAATTTATAATTAATATCGTTTTATGTTCTTTATTTTCAACTTAACCATTAATATTCTCACCTCTTGTGTTTTTGTCTGCAACTTAGTAAGAAGAAAATTTACCTTTCAATACTACACCCAAAAATAATAAAATCATTTTTTGAAATATACAAATCTCTCTTTAGACTTAAAATTATTGTCAAGTTGGGAAAACTATATATTATACATAATGAGTAAAAGATACTGATGGTTTAGGAAAAATATGATCTACTTTCTAATTCTAAATTTATCAAAACATCTAGGAAAATTCACTTTTCTTAAACCTAAAAGGCTCCTCGGTCAGAGACCAATAAAAGAAATAGAATTGCAGAGAGGATTAAGTTGTTTAATCTTTTTAAAATGTGATTTCAAGGAAAATCAGTTTTTTTATACAAAATAACTTGGCTATGATGATTCATTTTTATAAGCAAATTTCGTAGTAAAATCAATCATGGTGATGTAGGTAAAACACAAGGTAGACTGGTAGAGAAGAGTAATCCCAAAGTCAGAAGTTGCTTTTTGAAAAACTCCAAAATTTTAGTCTACAATAATGCATATTTTGCATAAGTCAACATCTGATTTATTGTTTGCGCACTCCAACTCAAGAAAGTACATTTTTTGATTTAACTTTTCTTCATACACATGCAATTATCCATGGCCGTGCATGAACATGTTTTTCCAGGTTATACATCATTCTGCAGAATTTGTCCCTGAACAACATGTTCCATCTATCCTCTTCAGTGTTCACTTAATTCAACAAAGAGTTAGTATTGGTCTCATCAACGGTGAATTCATTTAAGTTGAATCCCAAGGAGTCCAGAACAAAGACATTGATTATGGGTCATGCTTTCTAGTTGTGGAAACATCTTATCTTTAGACTCATCTTCTCTTTGGATTATCTCTGTATTTGCACCAGCACTAGTATACTAGTAGCTATACAAGTACCATTTTGTTTTCTCATTTATGTTGGTACTTTATGATAGTGATATATAGTCAAGACATAGGGCTATATAATTCAACATTTGTAATATTATATCGTGCGCTGTCTTTTCCAAATGCAAGTATAATAGGGAAAGCGTGGGTCACTTGTAATGGGTGGGGTGTTTCCTTTTCCAGTTTTGGTTAATTTCGATCAATTCACGTGGAATAAATATACGGTTGGGACTGGTACGTGTTGATATAAGAATTTCTAAGAAACTTCAGTGGTAGTAGAAAGTTGGCAGGATTCCACTGCATAACATGAGCTTTGTCTCTTGTCTATACTATGACTTTGGACAATCTTTTGGGACCTGTTTTGCCTTTACGACAACAAACTTTCTTTAAGGTCCCAGAAAGGGTAGAGATATCCCCAATATTCAGGTCCAAAATGTGATTGTAGTCTTCTATGGCGGTGCCCTAAAACCAAAAGCTAATGAAGCAGTCAAAAATAATGCAAGATTGTTGTCGGAGTTAATGTTATCTTTAATAAGTCGGTGTGGGGTATCGTACGGTGGTCTCTCTTTGTCTATACAAGTGAAATGGAATCCACCTACAGCAATAGCATATAGTGTGAATATTATGTCATTGGTTTTCTTGTTCTTGAAATTTCATGAGTAGGTTTCTCCTTGTGTAGATATTAAAGAGGACTAGAGGTTATATTATTCAAAGTCTAGTTACCACTAATATATCTAGTATGGTAAGGTTTTATTTGATTCTCAAATAGATTAAACGATTAAATGTTTAATTTTAATAAATGACATTTATTAGAATGAACAATCATATATTTTGAAAGAGATTAATTTGTTACTCATATGTTGACATATATCTTTTAAATGAAAAAAGTTACTACCTAAAAATCTATTAGTATTTAAATGACAACACAAAAATTTCAAAACGGAACATTTTTAATTTATTTTAAATTATGTATACACTAATACTATAATTGTTTTTTATATTGTCTACACATCATTTATCATTCATATATTAATTATTATTCACTTTTAAACCAAAATATTATAAATTAATGATAAATAATATATTATCAATGAAACAAATTTTATGCTGATAATACACAAATATTAAACTCATATCTCATTTACATTGATATCATTTCCTACATAATATGTTTAAGATAAAATAACTCTCATTAATATAGTGTTGCAAATGTTACGTTTATGGGTTCAAGGCTTCAAGCCCCTGTGCTTATTAAAAAAAAAAATTCTTATCCAATTTTTTATGGTTACAATGAATTAATTAAGTATTTCAAGTTTACTAAAAGCATTATATACTATATATCTATTTCCTAGGAATTGATAGCTAAAAGGTCTAATTTTATCTTGCACTATTTTACTGAATTTATTTTAACCTTATATATTATTCTGATTATCTGTCTAAAATTAAACAGGTATCACTGATAATAAGTTAAATATATTCTATTTTTAAAATTGGTCTATATCCTTATAGTTTTTAATTATATGAATATTAATCTATAATAAAAATTTATTGAATTAAAAATATGTCATTATCTTTATATTTTGTATTTCTTTCAATTTTAATTCATATGACTTTTTTATAAAAATATTAGTTTATAATATTAAATTTATTTATATTCAAAAGCTGCAGATAATGTTACTCAAAATGCTAGTTACTATTAATAAAACAAAATACAAAAAGTCGAAAGAGGACTTGATCTTGGTAGGTAGAGGAAGAGGTACCTTAATAAAATGTGTAACTTCACCATCTAGTTATGTTCAGCGTCATCAGCGGAGTGAAATTACAGGATGTGTAAGTCTATTTTAGGAAATGTTATTCACCCTTAATGAGGCCATTTATTGGGTTGACAAATTTAATAAAAAAATTAAATTGTAGGTAAATATATTTTTATTGCTCACTTTAGTGATAAATTCAAACTCACGTTCTTCCTTAGCTGCTTAGCTCATTTTTTTTATAATTTAAAAATTGCTATATAAGTTCAAACATTCCAACGTCGATTCGCCACACACATTGGAACGTTGGTTTATTCATTTTTAATCAAATAACCTCTTTCTTTAACTTTCTCATTTCGTAATTTAAGTTTCCTAAAATTGGTTAACTTGTTAAACTTAAATTTGGATATAAAGACAATTTTTTCATATCTATGTCATTATTTTTTTCCACTAATCACCTTACTAAAAATCGTGACAAGTTATTTGTTTAATTTGTTTTTTAACGAGATGAGAATTTCTTATTTAACATAAAACCAATTTTTATTCTATCAAAATTACACAAGCTAAAAAAGAATGTTACTTCCTTAGAGTAAGTTACATATCTTTCTAACAACACAATACAAAAATGACAATGTCATTTCCTAGTAAATGATGTGTTTTAAAAGTGTCGCATGTCATCATTTATATATTATTATTATTATTATTATTTAATTGATTTTATTAGACTTTCTATTAGAGGTATTTCCTTACCTCATTTTTTGGTACTACCTTTCCTTACCTCATTTTCTTAATTAAAACTTTGTACTTACAAAAAAAAAAAAACATTAGAACAACATTATTTCTCCTTCAAAATTTATTAAAAGAGTCCAACTTAATCACATGTGAACTTACTTAAACACTATAAATAAATATTGTCACCTCTAAATCAAGTACAACAGATACACAAGACTTAACCGTAAATGAAGGCTCCACCTTATCCAAACACCTAATGAACACTACAGCGTCACTATCCATCATATTCATATTCCTTTTCAACAGAAGCCTATCTCAAGTATTTAACCTCCACTGTTTAATGGTCAACAATATTTCCACTAGCATATAATGCTGCTCTGTTTTTCACAAGTGATGTATCGCCATTTGATTATCGCTCATCATTAGGGAAGTGTTTATTTATTTTCTAGAGTTTAATTAATTTGTTTCAAGCATCTTACAGAAATATGAAGATGTGCTCAAATTTATTAAAAATTGTGAGGCCTGTAAGGCGTTGTGATATGGCTGTGATTGATTGGACAAACATAACTACTACCCAACAGTTGAGAAACATCAGAATACTCGAATCAATCACATTTGAGCAAGTAAAATAAAATTTTATTTTTCTTAAATTTTATTTTTATCTATGTGACATGCTTTAGAATATGTGATCATTGTTCACAATTGAACTACTTCGAATTAGTTGAGACCGCTTAAAAAAAATGGTTGAGACCTAATGTCCGAAAGGCTAAGACTCTAGGTTTGTAGTGATAAAGTCCCATAACATAGAAGGTGTTGGAAAAAAGGCCTCTGGGCCCTTACTAAAAAGGTCATGTTTTTTCATAATGGGCTAAATAATTCAATCCATTCTCTTGTTTGGATAATGTTTTTGACTACTTTTTTAACCCTTAAAATTTGGACCACAGATTTTTCTTCTAAAATCTCATCTTGTCCCGGACCCTTCCATTCCCTTTATTGTTCCTCTTATTCACTGATGGATCATTGGTCAACTGACATTGTCAAATATTATATGAATAGCAATATGATGGGCCATACATTACGCAGTAGCTTTTTTCATTCTAAAATTATTTATACCATGGACAAATTTAAAAAAATACTATATCTTAATTACACATGAAGAAAAATCTGAAAATATTTGGTAGTATGCTCTGAATCTGTTTCTGAAATGTTTGCTATTGTCAAAGGAATAATATTCTGAGTTCCAAGCCACTTTATTGAACCTTTCTTTTAAATATTTGCAAAAACAATTGTAAATGATTTGGTGGGTGCTGCTTGGCGTGGAGGCCATTATTGTTTCAATTCACACTGTTTTTTTATCTTATTGTTCAATTCACTCCCTACCCAACACGCTTCCATCTCTGAATTATTGATAGAAACTAGCTTGTGACTTTGGGCACTGGTGGTCCAGAATTTCTTATAGTGATTACTTAATCCATTATAATAAATTCAGAGCCAGGGATGACCGGTGTCTATGCCATTCTCCACCAACTTTTTCACTACCTTTGTACTTATTACACCCTAAAAAAACTTAAAATCCTATCACACTGGCAGAGGGAGCAAGGCTCCTAGCAATACCTTATTGCAACTAATATCGGATTCAGATATTGGATTAAAGCCATATTTTCTGTCTCAAACTTTATACTACTTGATGTATCCCTTATTTTTCATTGGTCAAGAAAAAATTTAAACTAAATATATTAATTTTACATTTGCTGATCAGTGAGAATGAAAGAGTACATGGAATGGTACAAAATTTCCACTATTAAAACAAAATAATTGGCTTAACCAATTTCATAATAACAATGGATTGATTGACTTTTCAAATCTCAAGACTATTTACCTGATCTTTTATACGGACAAAAAATTAGGTTAATTAAGTCTTCCCTCTCAAAGGGTCAACTAGATCTTATTACTTAGAGAGTGTTTGTTGAGTATTTGCAAATTACACGTCGAGAATAAAATTCAATTCACATTCTAGTGACATGTGAGTTAAATTTACACCAAGCATGCAAAAATATGTATAGGTGTTCTTTTAGGTATGAAAATAGTCATGCTTTGCTTCATCATTAAAAAAATCAGTTTTGTAATAATCAATGATTTAAAAATGGCCTAAACCAGCTCGTGAACCAGTCTTGACCCATATGAATGCTTCATTCAAAAATGGTTATGAGCTAGTTACCAATCGAAAATTGAGTAAAATTGGACAAAACCACTAATACAATGATTTAGTGGTTCGAACAAATTTTAACAAGTTTGGATGACCATGTCATATGGGGTGGATATGACACTATCTTACCCGTTCATTCAGTTGGTTTGGTCTTAATTGGACTTATATATGGTCAAGTTTTATTGGATATAAAATAAATTTATGTTAAAAAATCAGACTTAATTAATATTTAAAGTTAGGTAAAAGTTTGTCTTACCTATCTTAACCCAACTTTTGCTCATTTTTTACTTTGTTTGTATGTGCTTGTTCAAATGTGCGAATAATGACATTTATTTAATCTGTTGTAGATAATGCATTGGATTTTGATAGTCTATATAGTGATATACTATCATTTTTAACCATATTTTTTTAATTGTTTTTGCTATTAATTTAGGACACTCACATATGATGTAAACCAAAGGGGAACCTTATGATTTGTGAAGGACAATCTTACAATTAGGAGAGTTACTTAGAGTTTATATTCTTGGAAGGAAATTATGAAAGTTTTTAATTTATTTATTTATTTGCTTAAGTTTAATAAATAAGAATTTATTCTCGTGAGTAGTCTTAGGATTTAATTCTGTCTTAGGAGTTATTTCATTTAAATGTTCAAGTGTTTATTTCAATTATTCATGTAATGTGGGTTAGAAATTAATTGAAAAAGATAATATGGAGATAAAGATCTGAAATCCAACATGCTTGATTTATGAGAATTAATCTCATATTCTTGCTTAGAGATAATGTGAAGATTAAGGTAATTCAGCCAACCACAAGTCAAATTGAATTTGGTAACCTTTGGCATCGGAGATCAAACAAAAACGTGGAGACCAAGTCAAGCAAGCAATTTCAACTCAACCAACCTAATTTGATGCACATAATCAGTTAGGATCTTATCTACATGATTAATTAGGAGTTTTACTTTGTTTATTAGAAGATAATTAGGATTCTATCTTAGTTTTATCTTTATTCAGCAAGGCAAATTGCCTATTTATATTTTACTTGATCATTAATAAAAGTTAAGTTTAATTTTGAGAAAACCTTGTGTTTATTTTAGTTGAGAGAATTCTCCTAAAAACCTCCATTTTTGGTTGTGGCCACCATCGATGAATTCTCATCAAGCTTTCTAGCTTGTGGCGAATAACACTAGCTTATCAAGCATTCTTGCTTGTGGCGCTTCCCTTTCTAATCTTTTTCATTCCCTCACCAAAACAACCCCAAATTCTCTATAATTCACTAAAACCAAATTACAACCTAAAAACCTCAAGACTTCAAGCTAAAACGATCATAATTCAAAGGCAGCCCCTTTGAGGTTGTCATCAACGTATATCATTGATTCTTTAATCTTTTTTCATATATACACATACACAAATGTTTCACAAAATATTTACATGTATATCATTTCCCACAACAAACTATATATATAAGAATAATAATATTGAGAAGATTTTGTCTAAAAATAAAAAATACATTATATTTAATTAGGTCTAGGTTAGGTTCAAAAGTTATTCTAACATTTAGGATCATATAAGTCTTTGAGTCTAGGGTTAGATACGAGTTCAAAAATTAGTCAAATCAATATTTATGATTAGATAAGATTCATTCCTAACCCGACTTCTGTTCACCCCTAAATTGACACCTCCCAATCCATTTTCTATTTTTATTTTTTTAACTGCTTTATTATTTAATATGTATTAGCAGAGTGAGGTGGTTTTCTCATGCTATATTTATCCTTTAATAATTTATTTTATATCTTATTTTTATTTTCTAAATTTAAATACATCAATATCATTAAAATTAAATTATATGTATACATATATATTATATATATATATATTTAAATCCAGTCTATATTCATATAAATTTTACTTATGTTAGTATTAATATATATAATAAACTAATTAAATTAAAAACTGCAAGTTCATAAGCATGAAAATATAGGTGAAGGAAATTAGTAGTTAGAAATATAATTTTACATTGTTATATTTTACCCTTATTAAGAATTTACATTCCATCTTACACCATATTTTTATTATCTCTAAAATAAAATATTTCATTATCACTAATAATATATATTATATTATACTAATGTAGTGTGCATTGATAATTTTTCTCCTGTGTAAAGATAGATTATATTGCCATTTCTGACACACTTGGGGAGGAAAATTGATCTACTAATTGACTTACAATCTACAGCCTAACTCTGAATTATGGCCTCTCTTATCATCACGAGTCATGACCTCCTTAATATTGTTGTTAGTGATTTGTCTTGGGCCTGTTATACCCCTTGTTTTTTCCATTCCTATATATGTAATTTTTTGTTGTTCAGCCTTAGCCGTCATTAAAAAATAAGTAAATTATGTGGAATAGTTGAATGAAGTGGTTCTAAGAATTTTTTATAGGGAGAAAGGGAATTTTTAAAGGACATTTTTTATTTATAATTTTAAATAGGTGGATTAAAAATTTATCTATCCAATTTATTATAATGCATGAATTATAATCCCCGTCCATTAAGTTATTCCATTGGTAGTTTAGCAATATACATAATGCCCCTTCAACTAATACCCGAAGACAAATTATTTATGAAAGACATAGATATTATTGAAATAAATTTAGATTTTAAATGTTTTCTGTAGGCATGACAAAGTGCCTAATATTATGCTTAAGAATATTAATTATGTATTAGCTTTGCATAGTTAATATATTTAAATAATTTATATATCAAAATGTGTTGGTTTAATGGTGTAAGATTTTATTGGATCACTAAATAGAAAAAAGAACAATGTTTAATTTCTGTGAACGATAATTGTTAAAATGAATAATCATATATCCCAAAATTATTTAGTTATTTTTTATTATGATGAATGAATGCTTTTGGTTATAGAAAAATATACTGTATTTAATATTGTTGAATAAATAATTATGTATCATTCTCTAATTTTTGCAGAATAACATTTTATTAAGAACAAGTAATAGATGACTTTTATTATCCCTTTTGTGTTCTGAAATAGTTATATA